>NW_014638996.1:353895-507195 GCF_000747765.1 Moesziomyces antarcticus
CTCTTCGTCGCTTTCGACGATTCGCTTCTTCTTGACGATGGCTTGGTTGGCAGCATCGTCGTTGTCCTGGTCGTCTTCGTCCGAGGAGAAGGAGGGTTCTGGTCTGCGGGGCTTATCCTTTGACTCGCCGGCAGCTGCGCGCTTACGCGCCCGCTCTGCCTCCTCGATCTTCTGTTCTGCAAGCTCCATCTCGTCGGGCTCGTCATCGACCTCCATGGCATCTTCGTCATCCGAGCTCCTCTTCTTCTTGCGGCGACCTGCACGCTGGCCGTCTTCATCGTCATCATCGCCTTCATCATCCACAATGAAGCCGTCATCGTCGTCTTCGGCATACCTCTGTGAGGCGGCTGCACGCTTACTGGCCCCACGACCACCGGCATCATCCGCACCACCGCCGAGATCGCTGTCGTCGCTGTAGTAGTCGGCATTGCGCGGACCTGCGCCAAGCTTGCGACCGCCAACGTAGCGACTCCTTCGGCGCGACTCGATGTCAAACATGTCGTCGTCGAATTTGCCGCTCTTGCGGTCGGCCTTCTGGCGCTCGCGCACACGCTTCTTCTCGGCGTCTTTGAGCTCCTTTTCGATGCGCGCCTTTTCGATCTCCGGGTCGAGCGCTCCTTCGCCCGCGGCGGTGGCGACCACACGTGCAGTCTTCTGGAATCGCAGCGCCTTGGCGATCCTACGGTGCGTCTCGGACTGCGTGTCTGCCGGTGTGAAGGCAAGCGAGCCCGCGATGGGACCCTGTGCCTCCATGACCTGCTCGGCCTCGTGCGGCACCACGAGGTACGACAGACTCTGCGCCGGACGGTTGGTCGAACCACTCGAACCCATGGGCACGCTCTGCGTGGCCTGGCTCAGCAGCTGCTGCGACGACGATGGACCCGCCGACTGCGAGCTGGCGCCCAGCTGCGGCGTGTTGGCACCCGTGTTGGCCACCGAGACGCGACCCTTTTCGGTCTGCTGCGTAATGTCGAACAGCTCGCTGCCGACCTGGAGCGACATGGTGCCGTCGCTCCAGCGGACGATGCGTGCGTTGGACTCGGGCACGCGCGCGCCGTCTTGGTCGAGCTCGTCGGTGTAGCGCCATCGGATGGTGTTGGAGGTGCGCAACAGACTGGTGGCGCCCTCGTCGTGTGCAAAGCCCGAGTTGAAGCCCTCGTCGCGCAGCATGTCCTCCTCGAGCTCCTCGTCCCACGAGTCGGGCTCAAAGGGCGTGGTGACGTAGCGCAGGAAGTGGGGTATCCTGGCGAGCCAGTGTTCCTTGGTGTGACGCACAGGTAATTGTGGCAGGGCGAGCTGCGCCACCTCGATGTTGTCGTCGGGCTGCAGCTCTTCGTCCTCGTCCTCCTTGTACTCGAGCTGACGCAGCGCGGCATCGTCCATGTCCTGCGAGCCTTCGCGGCCGTACGGGCTGCCACTGCGAGATGAGCGGTCGGACCGACGAGCAGGCGAGGATGGGTCGAGCGGAGGCGGTGCGGTGAGACCATTGGCACCGGCAGGGGGTGGAGAAGCCGAAGCCGAGGCCACGCGTTGCTGCCTGGATCGGCGCACATTGCGGCGAATGCCTTCGTCCTCGTCATCATCATCGTCATCATCGTCTGCACCATTTGCAGTGGCCTGCGTGGCATCGGCATCTTTTGGCGCGCTGCTCCTCGAGGCAGGCTTGACCTGCTCCTCTTCATCGTCGTCGTCGTCGCCAAACAGGGCATCCTCCAGATTGTCTGCCGGCGCTTCGGGCGACTGAGGCGCAGCAGCTTCTGATCCGGGGGATGCGACTTGCTCCTCTGAGGCAGCAGGTGCAGCTGCGATCGGTGCGGCCTCTGCAGCCTCGTGATCCGACATTGTGCGATGGCGCTGCTGCTGTTGAGGTGGATGTGTGGAAGTGTGTGCGAGAGGGTGCGCTTTGTGCGTCGACGGCGTTGAAGCTTCCTGTGCGCCGAGTCTGCGCGTTGACCTTTCGCGTGTTGGAAATTGGAGGCCTTCCTACCGCGCGAGAAGAAGCTCGCGTCTGCCACCCGATGACTGAGCAGCAACTAACCTCCACAAGAAGGCAGCGCGTTCGAGCTCAACATCTGAGAGCACGGTGCAACACCTCTCGATTGGCTCAGCCTTGCCTTCACACCACCAATCCCACGACGGCACGAACGATCCACCATGAGGAACTCCATCGTAAGGCTGGGCCAAGGCCTGCTCCGTCAGACGCCAATCGCAGCACCCGCACGAAGCTTCTGCTCGGTCTCGGCTCCTGCTCTGAGCTCGCGGGGGCGTACGTACGTCAAGCAACAGCAGCAGCCCGCTCGCACGGGACTCAAGGACCTGCACCCTCTGCCCGAGTCGATGCGCGAGCAGCTCGAAAGCGATGGTGCGCCGCAAGAGCCATACACGGCGAGTGGCAACTCGAACGACCCTGCCGTGCATTCCAGCCGCCCTGCAGCTCAGCCAGCCGGAGTGGACGTCGATCCGAGCGTTGCAGCACCAGGCCTGGTCAACGGCTCGTCTGGCAATGGAGGCAATGGATCCAGCTCGTCGTCGGCAACGACTTCGGCGACGACTTCGGCACCCTCGAGCAACGTGTCCGAGGAGTGGGGCACCAGCTTTGCAGGCCTCGGCGAGCGCTCGTTCAGCAAGGAAGCGATCGACGTGCTCATGGGCCCAATCAACGAGGCGGATATCGAGATCAAGCCTGGTAAGTGCTCGTCTCGTCGCAGCGGCTGAAACTGCTTCGAGGTTGGCTGACGCGATCTCTCTTGCCCCTCTTGCCCCGCCGATCCATCAACGGGTGGCTTCGAATGACAGACGGCCTCATCTACCTGCCCGAAATCAAGTATCGTCGTATCTTGAACAGGGCGTTCGGACCGGGCGGTTGGGGCATGGCTCCGCGCAGCGAGACCAATGTCGGACAAGGCATCGTGAGCCGCGAGTGGGTGCTCATCTGCCAGGGACGGTAAGTTGACCTAACTTGACCAGCAGCCACACAAAGAAAGACCCGATACTGACCGCTGCGATCGACGTTTTGATCCGGCAGCTTTGTGGCAACAGCACGCGGTGAGCAGGAGTTCTTCAAGCCATCCGGAGTGCCGACAGCGTCGGAGGGCGCCAAGTCGAATGCGCTCATGCGATGCTGCAAGGACCTCGGTGTGTCGTCCGAGCTGTGGGACCCTCGATTCATCCGACAGTTCCGCAAGAAGCACTGCCTCGAGGTGTGGGCGCAAGACACGGCTGGCAAAAAGTAGGTGTGCCCAACGTCGTTTGCTCTTGCAGACCATCTCACTGACATGTGCTCGCTTCGTTCGACTGACTCTCACAGGAAGAAGCTCTGGCGTCGAAAGGACGACCCGCCCTTCGAGTATCCGTGGAAGGAGACTGGCACTGCCTAGACGATCTGCAGCATTCGCAACTGCCGAACCAAGCTTCACCGCTCGATCCCCTCCTGCTGCGCGATAGCTCTAACAATTGAGACTTGAAAAATCGAGCCGAAAATGGCCTTTTGCGTGGAGATTGAAAAATGCGCGGTCCACCCGTACTTTGGCGCATGCGGAAGGAGAGCTGCTGGTGAGCTGTTGGTGAGCTGCTGGGCGCCCGTACGAAACAAGCTTTCGTTGAGTGGGCAGCTTTGGCCACCCGCGTCAACCTGGGCGTCGCCTCGCTGAGTCGCTTTTGATCCAAAAGCCTGGTGGCCGGAGCGTCGTCGTCCAATCACGCATCACTCGCCTCATCGCTTCGACTGGTGGCCATCCTCGTCCACTCCATCGGCACACCGACATCAGCACACTCCACCCGACCTCTTCGCAAGCACCTGCTGCACACACGCACACACACACACGCACAATCCTCAGCCCCAGCACCGCTGCGTGTCCACATCGCGATCGTTGCCGCATTATTCGAACGACACCAATTCTACACATCCACGTCCAAGTGCTACCCGCTTGCCCCTTCGCCGAGTCCATTCACGTCCAAACTCTGGTCCAACGCTACACAAGGCTTCCACCGCCGCTACACGCTCCTCCTCTCCCATCCAACCGCACTGACTGTCCAGCAAAGCAAAGCGCGAGGCTTCAACTCGGCGCAAACTAAGCTCTCATCATGGCAGCCGGTAAGTTTCACATAGAGCCGCCAGATCCTGGCTACACCGCGCCTCAGAGCCTCCAGAGCCTGACTCTTTCGTCGTTCCATCAATCCCAACCAGGACCACCGCCCGGCCTCGGCATAGCAGCACCACCAGCCGCAGCGTTACCACCCAATCCGTTCGGCACCAACGGCTCCCAACACTCTCACAAGTCGCCCTTGCACCACCACTCCGACCTCCAAACACCCGTCAAATATGAGCGTCCATCCGACTGCCCTCGCACCTACAGCCGTGGTGCACTTCTCGCCTTCAGCGCTTCCACTCTGGTCGTAAAGCCATCCTCCATGGCCTCCCTTCGCGAATGGTTTGGCGAGTGGGAAGCCTATCACCCCAAGAGCTCCTACAACTACCGCGAAAACTCTCGCAGAGCCCACGCCGAAGACGCTGCTGCCGCACACGCAGCAGCAGCCGCACACGCAGTCGAGTCGGAAGAAGGCGCCAACAACGGCGGTATCATCGGAGGCGCGCTCGGAGGTTTCGCGCCCAGGAGGGAAGGCGCCGGCGCGCGCTTCGGAGGAAGGAGGAACGAAGACCGCGAACGCAGCGAAGGCCTCCGTCTCGGCGAAGTCGGCGGCCGCAGAGTCGCACCCGCCGGAAAGAACCCGTTCGGTCAGATCTCGGCCAGCGGCACTTTCAAGCCAGCAGGCACTCCCGGTGGTGGACGCGGCCTTCCTCGCGACGCCAACCCCGACGCCATGGGCGATGTTCGCCGCGGAATGGGAGAACGCTCCACCTCGTACGGCAAGGACCGGATGCGCGAGCTGCTTCCCGACGACCGTAGACGCGACCCGGCTCGCGACCGACGACGTGGCGATCGAGGCCTCGACGCCGACGACAGTCGCGAGGAAGGCGAGATCGTCGATTCGCCCAGGACACGACGCACCGGTGGCGCAGACACCGCTTCCGACTGGAGGAGACCCGGCGACCGCGACCGTGCCGGACCCTTCTCCAGCCTCCCATCCGACCGCTTGCGCCCGGGCGAGCGACGAGGAGCTCAGCGTGCAGGCGGAGCTCCCTGGACAGGCGATGCGGACGACAATCCGGCTTGGCTCGAAGACGACTCGGAACCCCTGCCCGTCGACAACCGAGCTCCCTTTGGACAGTTCGGCAGCCGTCGAAAGGACGCTGACGACCCGCTTTCGCAAGCCGATGGCATGGGCGGCGCCGTCGATAGCATTCAGGCCTTCAAGGCTCAGATGAAGGAACGCGAGCGTCGCGAGAGGCTCGCGCGCGGCGAACCCGAGCCCGTCGAAAAGGCGCCGCTCGAATCTCACTCCGAATCCCTGGGTGCGGAGCGACACTCGTCGCACGAGTATCCCTTCGGCTCCGATGCTGCCTCGCAACAATCCGAGCTCGACGCCATTCGCGCAGAAATGATGGCTGCCGCCAACCAACGCTCCGCATCCGGCAACTCGATGTTCGACAGCATCTCCAACAGCCACGGCGGTGCGGGAGCCGAGGGACAAGCGCCACCCGGCCTTCCCGGACGCTCTAGCCGATTCGCCCGATTCTTCGACGGACGCGGCGCACCGCCGCGCGACCCCCAAGCTGCCGCCCTTGCTGCACAGCAGAAGATGCTCGAATCCATGGGCGCCCAGCCTGCGCCGCCCGCCTCCGACGACAAGGAGGCCTCCAACATCCACAGCCCCAAAACGCCCCAAAACGCCTCCTCGTCATCGATCAACATCTCGGATCTCTTCAGCAAGTCGTCCATCCGCGACAAGCCAGACGCGACGGGCAAGGACGCCTCGGGCAAGAATGTGTCGGATGCGGACCAGCAGAGCATGCAGAAGCTCATGGCCATGCTGCAAGGCGGCGGCGGCGGTGGAGCAAGCGGCGCGGGAACGCCCACGTCCAACAAGGAGCATGCCAACGAGCATGCGCACCACCATCAGCGAGCCGACACGGACGACCGACTCAAGGAGCTTCTCGGTGGTGGCGGCCAAGCTCGTCATGCCGACCACCTCGGCGATCGACCTCGCAGCATCGTCTCTCCCGGCCTCTCGTCCGCCGAGGCTCATGGTCACGCCATGGAAGCTCGCTCGCCGCTGCCCTACCCGCAGCAACAGCAGCAGCAGCAGCATCAGCGCGAATCGAGCACGTCGTCCGGCGGCGTGGGACACGGACAGCATTTGGGTCCGCAGCACCAGCACCAGCACCAGCAGCCGCACGAGTCGCAGCAGCAATTCCCGCAGTACCAGCAGCAGCGGTCCGACTCGCCCGCCATGGGCGGCGGCAACGCGTACAACGATCCTCGTCAGCAGCTCAGCAGTGTGGGATCGCCCACGAGCCCGGGCGCGCCGGGCGTGGGCTCTCCGGGCGCAGCGCCGGGTATGGGAGGCTTTGGCGGCTTCGCGGGCGCGATGGCGGGCCGACCGCCGCCGCCGGGCATGGATCCTCGCATGATGGCGCGGCCGCCGATGGGCGCGCCCGGGTTCCAGCAGCTGCCGCCGCACCTGGCCGCGAGCCTGGGGCTGGCGCGCGGACCGATGCCGCCGGGTATGGGCAGCATGCCGCCTCCGCCGCCCATGGGGGTGCCCGGACCGCGCGGACCCAACGGTGGCTTCCCCGGCTTCGCGCCGTTCCCGGGCGGACGTCCGCCGCCGCCCGGAATGCCGCCGCAGCTGTACCAGCAGCTGATGAGCATGCCGCCGCACATCCAGCAGCAGGTGCTGGCGGGACAGGGATTCCCGCCCGGCATGCCGCCACCGCCGGGATCGCCGTATGATCCCAGTGCGCCCGAGCGCAGGTCGCAGTCGCCCGCACAGTTCCCGTACTATGCCCAGGGACCTGGGGGTATGCAGCCGCCAGCGTCGCCCCAGCAGCATCAGCCGGTGGCCGTGGGAGCGCATGCGATCAATGGCGCCAATCTCATGGCGCTGCTTAGCGGCGGTAGGAACACGCCTACAAACTGAGCGCGCGCGGTCGTACCAAGCGGGCGCAGTGCATGCGTCTCACTCCTTCCTTTTTTTCAGTCTCTCACACACACACACAAGTGTCGCGGTTCTTGGTTCTCGGTTTCGTGGTTTGAATTCTAGCTTTTGCGCTTTCACTCATTGGTGCAGGATGACGGGACGGTGCAGTGGGGGAGGGGAGTTACTTGAGTTGTTCGTTGAACATGCGGGCGATGAGCATGCGGCGGATTTCCTGGGTGCCTGCGCCTACGGTGTAGAGACGGGCGTCACGCCAGAACCTGGCGACGGGGTAGTCGTTTGTGTATCCGTTTCCGCCGAGCATTTGCATGGCTTCGGTGGTGACTTCTACGCAGCGGTCGGAGGAGTAGAGGATTGCACCTGCGCAGTCGCGGCGAGAAATAGCACCTTGGTCGCATGCACGGCCTACGGCGTAGACGTACGAGCGCGCCGCGCCGAGTTTGGTGTACATGTCGGCGATCTTGCCCTGGATGAGTTGGAACTCGGCGATGCGCGTGCCGAACTGCTTTCGCTCGTGCGCGTACGTCACAGCGTAATCAAACGCCGCTTGCATTAGACCCAGTGGTCCTCCGCTAAGAACGAGTCGTTCGAGATCGAGTCCCGACATAAGCACCGCCGCTCCTCTGTTGACAGTGCCGAGAACGTTGGTTTCGGGCACCTCGACATTGTCAAAGTGGATCTCGCACGTGTCTGACCCGCGCATGCCCACTTTGTCGAGCTTGGGAAGTTGGGTGAAGCCCTTCATGCCCCGCTCGAGGATGAAGGCGGTGATACCCTTGGAGCCTGCCTTGGGTTCGGTCTTGGCGTACACGATAAATGTACTCGCGATGGGTGCGTTGGTGATCCACATCTTGCCACCATTCAACACGTAGTGATCACCCTTCTTCACTGCGGTCGTCGTCATGCTAACCACGTCCGAGCCGGATCCGGGCTCAGACATGGCAAGACTACCCACTTTCTTACCCGAAATCAGGTCCGGCAGATACTTGGCCTTCTGCTCCTTGGTACCGTGCCTGTTGAGCTGGTTAACGCAGAGGTTGCTGTGGGCACCATAAGACAGAGCGACAGAACCCGATGCGCGCGAAAGTTCCTCCATGACAATCGTGTGGTCCAGGTATCCTTTGCCGAGACCGCCGAATTCTTCGGGCACCGTGATGCCGAGCAGACCCATGTCGCCGAGCTTGGTCCAGATGTCCTTGGGCGACTCGTTGTTGCGGTCGATCGCAGCCGCCTTCTCGGGCGGCAGCTCTGCAGACACGAAAGAGGCGACTGCATCGCGCAGCTCGGCCTGTTCCTCGCTGAGTCCAGCAACGTCAGTGTTGTAGAAGGTCGTCGCCATGCCCCTGCGTGCCACGCCGGAGCGGAGGCTGGTCGAAGCCAGCGCAGTGCGACGCAGAGGTGCAGCTGCAGTGCGAAGTGCAGAGAACGACATGTTGAAGGAGGAAAGACACAGCGTGGGTTTGGCGGGATGGTCGTGGTGGAACGAACAGCTGTGTGCAAAGTAGCCGGTCCAGTTGGGGGGATCCGCTCCAAGGCGGGGCGAAGTGTGTGTCTGCCGAGGCGTGGCGGGCGGCGATGCGCGAAAAGGGTCCGGCAAAAGCGGCGCGCTGGACAGACGCAGCGGGCCAAATTGGGTCGATTCTCGCCCTTTCCCGACGACCGGCTCCAGATTGGACGGCCCGACATTTCGCATTTAGCGGGGACCCCGCGTTCCCCCCGCGCGCCCCAACTCGTCATTCGTACGGCAAATCCGAGCTGCCCAGATTCACACCGCTGCTTAGCCCTTCATCGAGGAAGAGCTCGCTCGTTCGAGACGGTTCCCGTCAAGTGCCTCAGCTTGCTCGTTGGTTAGTGAAAGACGTCAGACGATGACTTACCGCAAAGAGTGGACGAAAAGCGTCGGTCGGCTGAAGAAATCGCGTCGCAAGAAAAGAGGGCAGCCGAAAAAAAAGGCGGCGAGAATCGTGCCAAAAAAATAGGGAGCGTCACTACAGCATGCGCATCTTCGAACACCACCACACGCAGCTGTACGAGCGACCGTATCGAGCTGAGCTGCCTGATCATCGGGCTGCGAGTTCTGAAGCTAGCCATCGCGACGAGAGTGCAGCACAAAGACAGCCCACAACAGAGCCACAACGGCGCATTTCCGCACCTTCGCCGCCCACCCAACCCTCTCGGCCGAAATCCATCACCAACCCCCCAGCTCCCCCTTGTCCCCCCCTCCCCCGACCCGTTCACACGATCTCACGTATTGCCCGCACGCTGCACTCAGAAATGAGACATGGAAAAGAAACTGCGCTGCTATTGACCGTGACACCGAGATAGATATGTGGCAAAGCCGTTCCCTGCGATACAAACTATGATACGAGGAGAGAGAGAGAGAGAGAGCCGAATCCGAAACTGGAGAAAAGCGTATGCGGGGACGAAGGGTGGTTCTGAACAACAAGCCATGCCGAGATAGCAGGATACGAATGTGAAGAGATAGGACACGGAGCGGAAAGGCGTGAGAGGCCACGCGGCCAAGGGTATGTATGCAGCACGAGAAGACGCACTAAAGATGAAATGGTTCCAGCGAGTTGAAGAGGCCACGACGGCGCGACAAGGGGTATATTGGCAGGCCGGATACGGAGCGCACTCAGTACTTGAGCTGTGTTGGGTCCACCAACTTGCCAGCCACCAGCACCGACTTGCTCTCCGCTCGCGCGACGTTTTCGGAATCGTCGTCCTGGCGACTACGGCCGATCTGCGCCAGTGACGGCGCGCGCTGCGGCGCTATTCCCAGCACCGAGCATGTCAGCCGGTACTTGGCTCGAATCTTCTCCAGCAACGCCAGCATGTCGAGCTTGGCGAGATCGTCATCGTTCGTCGTCTCGGCCTCGGTATCCTCGCTTTCCTCCCCAGCCTCTTCCGTGGGCTCGGTCGGGCGCAGGTCCGTTGAGGGGTCCGACGTGTTGGTGGTGGGGAAAAAGGAGATGAGCTTCTCGAGCCCGGCCAGGTGCTGGAGCTGCTTGGACTGCTTCCGCGAGGCGTGACCCACCGCTTCCGCTTGCTCCAGACACTCCTTCCACACCTTGGCCAAGCCTCGATAGAAAGCTACTTCCTCCCAAAGCTCGAAGCCCTTCTCGCGCCCTAGTTCACGCCCTTCGAACGTCCCATGCAGCGCGCCGTGGTCGAAGCCTTGCTGGTAGCCGTCCTGGTACGCCGCCTCCTCGACATTGTTGACCGTCTCCAAGTCAAAGTCGACCGCGTCCGAAGCCGTTGCCATGGTGAAGCGCGCAAACCGTCGGTGCAAGATGGATGATGCTGGTCGGGAAGAAAGCCAGGTGGAGGCGCGGAAGCCGGTGTCGAAATGCGCGCCGCAAAAAATTTCCTCGGATTTCGGCATCATCGACGCGTTGCCGCAAGGGTCTCGCTCGCCGAGCCCAGGCTGAGCGGGGCGTTGGCACCGCCCTCCTGGGATGCTGTCGATCCTGCATTGCCGCCGCCCACGCCGTTGGCAGCCGAGTGCATGGCCGAGTTGGAGTTCATGCGGAAGAGCGGATTCTTGCTGAAGCTGAGCCGGATGCCTCCGTTCTTGATGGCGCCGCCCAAAGAGTGGCCGTTGAGCTCCGACATGGCCTTGGATGCCGTGTGCACGTCTTCGAATTCGACAAAGCACATCGGACCGTTGGACTTGAGCCGGAACGAGAACTGGCGAAAGCCACGGCAGCTGCTGAAGACCGCTCTGAGCTGGTCCTCGATCTGCGAAAGCACCGCGCTCGAGGCATTGCTCGGAAGGTTGCCGACGAACAACGTGTTGACCGGAGGATGGTTGTCCCCAACCACGTTGCGGCCGGTCGGGCTGGGCAGATCCGGACTCGGCGCCTGCTGCGGCGGTCGCACCCCACCCGCTGCGGGTCCATCATCGCCGGCAGGCGGAGAGTTGAGCTTGAGCGAGCCAAAGCGTGTGACCACCGAGGCTGATTGCTGCTGCGCGTCCTCTTGGCTCGTCGAGGAAGCAGTCGAATTCGAATGGTTATTCTCCGCCTTGCTGCCTTCGTCAGACCTGCTCGTTGTGGCGCCAGCACCAGTGGCCGGACCCTGGTCCTGAGTGGCGCCGCCGATAGGACCGACACCGCGCGAGCCCTGTCTGGCGAAGGGTGGTCGCGGAGCGGATGCAGCGGCGCTGTAAAGACCTGGCGGCGGAGAGCCTACCGCGGGCCAGTCGGGTCTCTGCGCCCCGCTCTGGGCCTGTAGACTAGAAGCCGGACCGCCTTGCAGACCTCGTCCCGGCGCTCCGATGGGGCCTGGCCCACTCTCGGGCCCGTAGTAGTCGATAGGGCCCATAGAGCCACCCCACTTGTCTGGGCCTATCGAGCCTTGCGATTGCTGCTGTTGTGTCTGCGACGCCGTCGTCGGGCCGGTGGATCGAGCTTGATGGTCCATGGCGCTGGCGCCTCCGATAGACGAACGGAGCGCCGGATTGTTCCCCGGACTGAAGAAGTCGGGGCCGCCAAACATCTCGTGCGGCGACAGCAGGTCACCAGGAGTGGTACTGGGTCCGTTGGCGGTGAACGGCTCAAAGCCGCCCGGACCTTTTGCAAACGGACCAAACGGACCCGCCTGCGACGGCGGACCGTTGAGCTGCTGGCCTGCGCGAGGATCAAAAGGCCCGCCGATGGCAAAGGGCGGAGGCGGCCCGCCGACACTCGACGAAGGAGGCAAGGGTCCGCTGGCTCCCTCTGGGAAGCCGGGCGCTGCCAGAACGGGCCGTTGCTTGGTGTGAAGGTTCTTCTTGGCCATCTCGGTCTTGAGCACACATCCCTTCTCTGCATCTACTTTGCGGCCGTTGAGCGCATCGCGTGCCTCGAGCGCGTCGGCGCGTGTTCGGAACTTGGCAAAGCCGATGATCTGCTTGATCTTACCGGCTGCCATCGCCGACTGATTGTTGGCAGAGCCCAGAGCATTTGGCATACCCGGCACACCAGCCAAGGGGGAGAAGGCATCGTTCACGCCGGCACGGTTGAGGCCGAGTGACAGGTTCTGATCCTCCCAGCCGGGCGCCATGCCGCCAGTCGGGTCGAAGCCGGGCATATTGACGGCCTGATACGGGCCTCCAGGGCCGCTTGGAACGGGACCGTTGACATCAGGCATGCGGCCGTTTGGTGCTGCGCTGCCGAGGCCTGCGGGAATCTTGAGTGTAGACGCCTCGAAGCCTTTGGCGAAGAGGAACATATTTGCGAATTCACGTTCGGACATGTCATCGGGGAAGCCGACGATGAAGACGGTGGTGATTTCCTCTGCCGGACCGCCTGGCGGTGCGAGGCCGGCGGCGTTGCCGATGCCGGCTTGGAGGCCAAACTGCTGTTGCGTTGGTGGCTGCTGCTGTTGTTGTTGCGATTGCTGCTGATGTTGCAGACCTGGTGGAAGCTGCTGCTGTGCCTGGTGCTGGTGCTGTTGTGACTGCATCTGCATGTGGTGATGCTGAAGCTGCATCATGCTGCGTGGGCTGAGGTTGCCGGCGCTGGGTGGCATGCCGAGCATTCCTGGCGGAGCGCCTGCACCGCCGCCGGGGCCTCCGACTGCGTACGACGGACGTGGGCCAAAGTCGTCATGGCCGATGCTGCGAGGATGACCGCCCATCTGCGAGCCTTCGTCTCGTGCCGATGCAGGGTAGTGGCCGGGAGACAATCCGAATCGGTGAGGATGGACGTCCTGGTCATGGCTGGACGACAGCGAGAAGCCCCTCGAGTCGGCACTGGAGCCCGAGTGGAAGGCGACGTTCATGGGATCCGAGGTGGAGAGCGCGGCTGCGTTGGCGCTCTTGGACGCCTCGGACGCGGGGAGGTTGGAGCCATTTGGCGAAAAGAGCTCATTGTAGCCGAGGAAAGGTTCGGCCGAAGCATTCGCCGCGGTAAGGCCGGAATGGATCGACTGTTTGCGTTGCGCTGTGCTGTTGGAGGCGCGGCTGGCATTGTTTGACGCCTGCCCGATGGAGTGCCATCGCTCGCTGGGATCGCCCATGGGGAAGTTGAAGGACCGCTTGGTGGGCGAAGGCGAACGGCCGCCGGATCGCGAGCCTGGCTCGGCACCGGGCTGCGGCGAGGTAAGACGTGGGAACGGCTGCATGGGCTGGGGTGCCGCGAGCGGCGTGTGGTCGGCGTGTGCCAAAGGAGGCGACGCAGGAAACTTGAACGAAGTAGACGGACCTGCTGAATCGGGCGAAAGACCTGGCGGGCCGGACGTGCTGGCTGAGCTCGAAGTTGGTGTAGGTGCAAAGATTCCTGGTGGAGGAGGGTGCCTCGATTCTGCACTGTAGACCATGCCGTTACTGGCGGATGTGGTGGTGAAAGGACGGGGCTGTGTCTCAGGTATGCGATGGAACGGACGGGCGCCGTCTGGCATAGTCCGAGGCACGGTGGAAGAATGCAGTGGTGGCTGGTCTTCCCGAGTCGAGAAGAAGAGCTGACAAGATGGAGTTGACTTGATGTGATGGTCCAAGAGCAGATCGGCGACGATAAGCGCAGGGAGCGTCGCTGACATGGATGACCTCGCAAGGGCACCGAAGATGAGGATGGACGCGAACGACCGCACGTAGACCAAGTGCCTGCGTTGGAAGGAGTCGGGGCTTGGGTATGCTGGTAGCGAATGTAGACAGAGCAAGGGTCACGGCGCAAGCTACACGGGCCTGGGTATCTCGGATGGGAGTGGAGAAGTTGCCGATGTTGACGGGGACTGTATCATGCCAGCGACCGGGCCGACTGCAACGTAGATGTACTGACGATGACGATCAGGGATGAATCGCTCGCAGGGGTCGAATTGAGGCTAATACCGATGTGCAATGTGGTTGCGAACGTCGGTACTTGCGAACTTTGCAGGCTGTCTTCCGGATGTCCGCGTGATCAATTGAAACGATGACGACCGAGCCGAGACGGACAGGTGTCAAAGATGTCGTGCGTGCAGGAACGCCAAGCAGCAACGTCGAAATGCGGCACGCTGCGTGCTCTGTTGGGGGTTTTGTAAAAAAAGCGGGTTTTGCAAATGTCGGTGGTGGAGGTGGGCTGTGCGGGCAAGAGCGATTGGAGATATGCAAGCAGGACGCGGCGCGGAGACAGATGCGAAGAGAGACGATGGGTAAAGACGATAGCAGAGGGCGGATGATGGAGGCGAGAGAGATGATGTAGGGGGAGTATGCTGCGGAAGGAGGCGGATGGAAGGGCAAGGGGATGGATGGTGGTAGAGCGGCACGTCGGGCACGAGAGCGAGGGCAGACTAGATCGGGAACGGCAGCGGACAGAAGGGGGGAGGGCAGAACTGGATGGATGGAGGGGAACGGGGGATGGGGTGCAACTCTGTTCAAGACCCGGGAGACCTGGTAAAAACACAGTTGCGGGCGGGCGGGCGGGCGTGCGCGATGGATGGATGGATGGATGGATGCATCTCGACGAGGCGAGGGGCAGGAGGAGGCAGGGCGCGGGGCAGAGCGAGCAGTCTGGATTTGGCGTAGCGGCGGCGCGTTCGTGTAGAGAGGCGGGTCCTGGCCCAGGTTGGAGGGCATTGAGAGCGCGCGACCCTGAGTCAAGCCAATCTAAAACCTGGGCCCATTGTGCCGTCCTCGATGGGCGGCGCGTCAGCAGAGGACACGAGGCTGAAATGCGGACGATGAAGGGAGAAGCGGAGGCGTGGATGGGTGCAGGTTGCAGGCACCGAGGCGGTGGAGGCGCTGGAGCAGTGTCGGCGCGTCGTCGAGGCGGCGGCAAGATTGATTGCTTGGACCGAGGCACCCTGGCAGTCTGCATCCGACTGACAGCTGACACCCGACCCGACAGTCGCGGAGCGCGCTTCGTGGCTCGACGCGCGTCCTCAGGCTTAGCCTCGCGAGACCAGGCGGCAAGGGGCTGGCAGTGAGGCTCAAAGTGGAATTAAGCCCAATTCATGGCATAACGGCAGTGTTCCTGTCTTGGCATTTACGGGTCCTGTTCTGCTGCTTGACCATGCTCAGTCGAGTCGACACAGAAGCGAGCGCTGTCCGTCGCGTCTCGGGCGGGGACCCCGATTGTGCCTTCAAGCATCGACTGGCACGATAGCCGGGACGGAGCGTGAGAGTGGATGCGATAACGAAACGCACTTCATTGTGGCTTGCAGCCCATCTTGAGCCAAAATGAAGCCACGGGTGGGAGGTTGAAAGCTGCCATCTTCGCAAGCAGGCGTGCGTGCGTGCGTGCGTGCGCGACGCGCGTCTCCGTCGCGTTTAGTAGAATTCTTCAACAGCGGCGATTCGTCTCCCATCGGGGTGCCTGGATCGGCGACCTCGAATCAAGCCTGCCGGGCCCCTCAGATCCTCCGTCTTCGCAGTCGCAGTCTCTTTCAGTGCGTTTCGTACGTTGCCATCGAGTCATGCCAGCGTGTACGACAGATTCAGCATGCACTCTCAAAGGCTTGGATATGCGTGTTTTTTGGGCCGAGACTGATGCTTGGATATGGTACAGAAACAAGAGAAAGCAGGTCAAGGAGGCTCGATTTTGGGATGGACGTCCTTGCCACTCTTGCGTGAGCCAAGAGAGACCTTGATGGACGCGCGGTGCGGGGGGAGCGGATCTATGCACGGAGGATGGGCGACTGTGCCTGGGAGAGGAACTTGTGCATCTGGTCGAGCGAGATCTCTTCGCGGATCACGGTGGCCTTGATCTCGTTGTCTGGGTTGGCAGGCACGCTAACGGTGCCGTTGGCGAGCTTCCAGCCGGGCTGCGCGTTGACGAAGCTCTCCAGCTCGGAGCCCGAAAGGTTGAGGTAGCTGCCGATGCGCTTCTCGCTGATCGAGGTGAAGGAGCCCTTGACCGAGTTGAGCGCCACCTTGCGTGCCGCGTTCTCAAACTCGCTGATCTTGGCGGCGTACTCGCGCACGTCCGAGTACTCGGCGCTGTTGAGCATCGACCAGAACTCGCGGAAACGCGCCTGGAAGAGCAGCGTGCTGAGCTGCGAAAGGCGCACGATCAATGCGTCCGTGAGGTGGCCTGCCGAAGCAACGTCCTTGGGCTTCTCCACCACCGCATCCTCCTCGTCGCCCGCGAGCGAGCCGGCATCGTCACCAGCCGTCGCCTCCTTCTCTGCCTTGACGGGCACGGTGGACAATGGCGCCTCGCCGAGCAGAGACACGCACAGGTTGAAGTCTGGGAATGGCGCGGCCACGAGAGCCTTGAGCAGGATGTTGATCACAACGACATAGTTGAAGTCGGCAGGGTTGAACTGGTACCTGTTTTGTGCAAAGTCAAAACGTCGAGGGGATTGATTGGCGGTCAGTACGGTCGTCACTCGCTCGGCGTTTGACGTTCGCGGCGTCCGTAGCGTCGAAGTCCCTCTCGAAATGCAAAACCGTTTTGTGATAGCGCGCGGTGGTCCAAGCCAAATGCCACCGTTCGAATTGCGCCGAGTCGCTGCCGTGCAGGGGTCAGATAGAGCTAATATAGATGCACGTCATCGGGTGGCCGGGGCTTCACTCCCAGCCATCCAATCGCTTTGCATTTTGGTAATAAAAGGATCATCATTCGAGTCGAGGTCGCGGTCGCTGGTGGTGAAGACGAGGTGTGCGACTGTCTCTGGCGCACGGTACTGCTGTTGCCCTTTGTTTCGGGGTGGTCGGTGTGTTTGCATGCGAGAGGGTCGATTCGACGCTAAGCCGTCGGTGATACTCACAATTTGAGGATGGCGAGGTTGGCGAGCAAGTCGTACGAGCCATCGTCGAGCTGCTGGGCGAGGTAGTCGTGGAGCACGTCGAGGTTCTGCGGGTTGTATCGGTCGACGCCGGAGATGAGCTGCTCGATGTGCTCGGGGCGCGTGGATGGCGAGACCCACTGGGATGCGCTTGCGGATTCCGAAGCCATGATGGGATGTCGTATGTGCTGCCGGCGCTGGTGGAGATGCGATGGTAGAGTGGAAAGCAGATCAAAGGGTCGAATGGTCCAGCCAACTGCAACTTGGAAGCTTCTGCTCGCCGCAGAACGGCCCTCACTCAGCCTTGGAGCCAAAGCCAGCAGGCGAGCAAATTTGGAAGAAAAGCCAGAGAGCCCAGCACCGGCAGACGCACACACGCACCCTCGCAATTCAGCTCGGTCTATTCGCCCTTTGTACTTGCCAATTCAGAATCACGTGTAGATCGGAATTGAAGAGCTGCTCTGCCTCGTGGGGGCCCGATTTGCGAATCACAGCGAGACGCGATCTGCTGCGAGGCACAGATCCAATACCGAGCGAGTGTGGGCTGATTCGCAGGTTTGGGAGAGGCGAATCACAGTTTCGGGGGAGGCGCTGCAGAGATAGAGTTGCGTGCGCAGTGTTGCTCTCCAGATGTGCGCACTTCTTCGCACGCATCCGCTCGACCCTTCTTCTGTAACAACAAGCATTCGCTCATACTTTCGACCACCTTGCGAAGGCAGAGCAGCCAACATGTCGTCCACCACTGCCAGCACGACCACCACCACACAAACCGCTCAGGCCGGCTCCATCAGCCTCGACTCGTCGCTCGCCGGCTACGATGAGGAGCAGATCCGCCTCATGGAGGAGCGATGCATCGTGCTCGACAACGACGACAAGTACGTCCGCGACGGCAGCAAGAAGGAGTGCCACCTCATGACCAACATCAACAAGGGTCTCTTGCATCGCGCCTTCTCCGTCTTCCTCTTTGACCCCGAGTCCGGCAAGCTGCTCCTCCAGCGCAGGGCCACCGAGAAGATCACCTTCCCCAACATGTGGACCAACACGTGCTGCTCCCACCCGCTCGCCATCAAGGGCGAACTCGAAGAAGCAGAGCAGATCGGTACGTTTCTTCACCCTGCACACGTGCTTACTGCGAGCTACGGCAAAGTGCTGACGATTCGCGCATCTTGGCTTCGTGAAATGGGCAGGTGTTCGTCGCGCTGCTCAGCGCAAGCTCGACCACGAGTTGGGCATCCCGGCAGAGCAGGTGCCATTGGACGAATTCCAGTACCTCACGCGCATCCACTACCTCGCCGCCAACGGTCAGGACGACATCTGGGGCGAGCACGAGATCGACTACATCCTCTTCATCACCGCCAACGTCACGCTCCAGCCCAACCTCAACGAGGTGTGCGACACAAAGTGGGTCTCGCCCCAAGAGCTCAAGGTTCTCATGACCGAACTCGACCCCGCCTCCTTTACGCCCTGGTTCAAGCTGATCGTGCAGAAGTTCCTCTTCCCCTGGTGGACCGAGCTGCTGGCAAGGAGGCAAGCCGAGCAGCCACTCGATGCAAAGTCGCTCGCAGACCTCACAGACCACTCCATCCACCGCATGCTTTAGATCTCGGACCGATGGAACATTTGAACCGGTTGAATGCTTTTCCCGTCTGTGCAAGCCTGACCGCCCACTTCAGCTTCATTTCCGACTAGATTCCGTGGACAAAAGAGATTCTGGGATCGAAACTGCTCCATGCGTAGATGGGAGCGTGTTTTATTTTTGCATGGTTGGGTGGGCGTGTGTGGGATGGAAAGAAAGGGAATCAGATGCTAACCGATACAAGCATGTGAAGATGAAGGTTGTAGGTGTGGCGAAGAGAAGGAGATGGTACAAAGGAAAGACGACGCTGTTTAGGCCTCGGCCTTGACGACGGTGGCCTTGCCGGTGCAGTAGATACCGTCGAGGAACTTTCGGATATCCTTGTTGCGCACGAGCGTGGCACCGTGGAGGAGAGCGGCCGACTGCGAAACGAGGTCAATGTCGTTGCCCTCAACGAGCACCTGGTCCTTCTGCGCCTTGTCCTCCTGGATCGTGACACCCTCGAGCATCTGGATGTTGCGCACACGCTTCTCGCCCAGGAAGTTGCGGATCTCGGCCGACTTCTTGTCACCAGCAATGATGATGTTGATGGGGAAATGGGCGTAGACGGCGCGCATCTTGTACTGGAAGCCGACGGTGACACCCTTGATCATGTTGGCAACGCATGCCTGAGCGGTACGCAGGCAAGCGGCGTGCTTGCGGGCGGCGTGCCACACGATGAACTTGATCTTCTGGCCGGCGGGGCTCTTGATGATACGGGCATCAAGGTTCATGTGCTTGAGCGACTGTGGCGTGGAAAAGAGCAAGAGAGAATGTCAGCTTCGGAACGTCGGGCGATGTGAGGGGACGGGTTGCCTGGGTCGGAAGCTCGTTCGAAACAGCAGCAATAACAGCAACAGTAGAAGCGACGGTTGAAAGCGAAAGATGACCGAAGAGGATCTTTGCCTTGTCGAGGCATCCAGAGCTGTCGTCGCTACAATCAGCCATCCCGACTGAAAGACGCGACCAAGTCCAGATGCGCTTTCCCATCGCGCACCTTCCTGCTTCCTTCCATCTCCTCTTGTTGGATTGCCGAGTAGGGCCTGCTGTATCCTTTGGCTCTGGCCCTGCAAGTCGCCATCTGCGCAGGTGGAGAGGTCGATCGACACAAGTTGGCCAAGAGGCGGTCTGCTCTGATGCGATCGCTGCTGTGTCACCGTAATGTGTGCCTGACGGAAAAGGCAGCCTCTGCGCCGCCTGTCGTGCCTGTCCATCCTCTCCTGCATCCACCTCTTCATCCTGGTATCTGATGCTGTTCGTGCTGCTGCTGCTGCTGCTGCTGCTGCTGCTGCTTCTGCTGTGTCGAAAAGAGCTGTCCGGATAGTGCGGCTGGGAAGAAATGCTAACCTTGGTGAGAGTGCCGCGGGGACCCTTGACGGTGAAGACACGCGACGAAATGCTGACGGTGACGTCGGCGGGGACCGCGAGGTCGAGCTCCTTGAAGATCTGCAGCATCTTTGGATCTGCGGGCGGAGACGGAACAGGTTGGTGTGCGGGTCAGTACTGCTGATCCGGGAATGCATGCGATGCGGGCACAAACGGAGCGTGACGACGGTGGGGCGGAGCGACAACAAGCACGAGCGTGGGCGATGGGGTTGGACGATAGTGTGGCACGAGGCACGTCGATGCAACGATGCGGGCGATTTGCACGGACAGGATCATATGTTGTGTCGCCCTCTTTCCCGGCTCTTCGACGGGGTTGGCGTGGACTAGCATGCCCAGGATGAGAGTCGACGTGCATTCAAGGCATGTCTGCAATGGCCTGGTCGATGATTGGTGTCATCTGCCGTATGTGTCAAAACGACATCCTCCAATTGTGCATGCAGGCCAGGTCGGCGGTCGATCTATCTCCAACTGAGAAGCGGTCCTTCTCCGTGCGAAATGATGGACAGTACCTTTACCGAGTAATTGACTGGTCGATATGATTTGGCGAAGATATGGTGGTGCGAGTACGAGGTGTAGATATTCGAGGCCAAGCTGACCGGCCTTTTCTGATGCTGGGTGTGCGATGTCGGGGTCGATGGAAAACGCTCGTGCTGCGTGTGCTGTGTCGTCGCGTGCGAAGTGTCTCCGTTCGAAGTATGCTGATGCGTATACTAACCTTGAGGTGATGTGGGGTGTTGACGTAGGGTGAGGGTAAGGAGGACGTTCGGATGGCGACCAAGCTTCTTTCGCCGTCAGCACTGCCGCCCGCTGTTCGAACTGCACAAACAGGCTTGCAGGCCGCGATGTTCTCGGTCTCGCGCTCGCTTCCCACAGCACATAAGTCAATTCCAAGCTCTCACACCCAAGGCCCACCCCAGCCGGCACTCTGCCCTCAGTCCGTGTCCCTGGACTCGACAGCTCGCCGCTCCTCAGGGCTGAGGTTGCTGCTGCCTGGCGCGGTGCCGGTGTTCGCGGGTTGTCAGGCCTCGAGGTGGAAATTCGCAGTTCGACCGCTTCTGCAGAGGCTCTTCGCGGGTCATGTGATGCAAGCAAAGTTCGGCCGAGCTTTGAATTTTCGCAATTGATGCTCGAGAGACATCGACCTAACAAAGTCCAAGTGGGATTCGATCGGATCGTCGGCCCGATTCTGCCGCGATCGTAGGGGTGCATGAGTACCGGTGCAGTGGCGCAAGTCTGAAAGAGAGCACAAGACGGCCTTCCCCCGCACGGAGCATGCGGAGTCGAATCTGAAAGGTGTGCGCCGCATCGGTCATCTCACATCTCATCCTTCCCACCAAGGCCTGCTCCTCGGCCATCGCATCCTCCGCCCTTCGCATCCTTCATCGGTTCACGCAAAGCTACGGACCATTAAAGGCTCGACGTACGATTGCCACACGACACGAATCTCTGAATCTCTGGACCCGAAACGACACGAATCCGACCAGGGCAGGACCCTACTGGCACCCACGATGCCGTCCAATGTGCGCCCTCTGACGGGCAAAGGCAAACCGCAGCTGGCAGACACGCGCGTGCAGACCGCGGGGCGCATCCTCACCTACTTTTCGGCGGCTTACATTGCGATCACGTTCCTCTGCTCGCTTGCGCCCGCCGACCCATCCCGGGGCGTGTCGAGCAACGGGCCGCGGCGTGGCTACCACACTACACGCTCTGGGCGGTGCGATCCGTTCAGCATCCCAGGATGGGTGGACTGGTCGATCGGCACCAACGACCTGCCTGCCTGGCGCACATTCGATCCATCGTGCTCGACCACCAACCTGCTCGGTACGCTCATCTCGACGCTCAACATCCAGCACGAGGATCCGAGCAAGATCGCGCCGCATGCGGTGCACAAGCTCGCCACGACCAGCAGTGTGGAGGAGCTCGGGACGTTTTTGACCAACCGCACGGTGCTCATGATTGGTGATCATCAGGTGGACAAGGCGCTCGTCGAGCATCTGTGCGCGCTCACGGGACACACAATACAGGCGGTGGACAAGAACCATCCGTGGGGAGGAAGCATCAACGCGGTTCCGCCCAAGCACGGCTTTACGCCCGTCAAGAACAACGCGCCGCTGGCGCATTACTGCTACTTGCCGGAGTACGACTTTGTGGTGACGTCGATCTATGCGTATGGGGCGGATACTTTCGATTCGTGGCGGGGCGAGGAGCTTTACAATGCGCCTGGGTTGTTTGAGGATCGGGTGACGGATCTGTATGTGCCGTACATGCGGGATATGGCGTCACGGACACACACTTCGCCTGCACTGCCTCTGCCGCGCGCACGCGCCGAACCGGACCTGGTCATCTTCAACTCGGGGCTGTGGGATCTGGCGCGGTGGGCGCGATTTGACATCGACACGGGTGCTGGGTTGCTGGAGAATCTGTCCGAGGAACGCATCATGTGGTGGCGATCGCGCATGGTGGATATGCTCGGCAGCGTACGTCGCGCATGGCGCCGCCCGCGCATCGTATGGAGGGACACAGCCTATCCGCTCGCATCGGAAGCTAGCACTGTCGAGGCATTCCTTGGAATCGAGGGCGAGGTGCGTAAGAACCACCCGCTCTATCACGCCAATCGCATCGCCCAGATCAACAACGCCCAACACTCGGCGCTGGATGTCCATGGCGACGACGTGGTCAAGGGCGAAGTCTCGCGTGCAGCTCGAATGCCCGCCGACGTCGTGCCACTCAACTTCGCTCAGGTTCTGATGGGACAGGACCAGCATTCTCTCAACCCGCTGGCGCCAGGCCAGCTTCCCGGCGGCGCCCTGTTTGCCGAAATGCTCCTCTGGCATCTTAGAGACGCCGTCCTTCCTTAGCCCATATCCTCGGCTTTGCTCCAGATAATCTCAATATACCTCGGCCCTTTTTCCCGAACATCCTCGCTTCCTAACAGACTCGAAATGGGTGTGCAACCACACCAGAGGGCAGAGCTCGACGAGATTGACCGCAGATAGTTCTCAGAAGCGCGTCTGCCGCTGAGGGTTCCACAAGAGGCTGTTTGGAACTGTGGTGCGCGACGGTGGCGGGTCAAGGCATGCGACTGGTGGCAGACGGTTGCATGCGATCGGAACGAGTGTATCGACAATGCTCGGAAGCCAATGCGAATGATGGTGATGGATCGACCTACATGGTGCGAGTGAGTGAGATCCGAACACGAGGTACACGCTCCATACCCCTGAGTGGATGTACGCCATAGCCTCCAGAGCCGCGCGGCATTGATGAAGTGCGGATTGCACGCCGTTTGCAGGCGTGCATGCATGCTGGGGCCCCTATTACACGCACCGGGCGAAATGAAGTCGAAACCCACCAACAGAAGCTGGATATGAAATCTTATGAATGCACAGCTCAACTTCTCCCAATGCATCGCTATCTATCGTTCGATCATGGTTCCATTACTGGCCAACAGACTATGCTACAGATCTACATGTCTTCCTCGTGATCGTGCGATCCCAATACCGCACACATGCATTCTTTAAGATGACATCTACTTGTCGCCCTTGAGGTCGTACTCTGCCGTCTCGAGACCGCTCTGCTTGAGCTTCTGCCGGTCGTCTTCCGAGGCATACGTCCTGGGCTCGTGGATCTTTGTTCCGTCCTCGAGGATTCCGACCTTGCGAATGACGAGCCAGGCGGGCAGGATGCTGAGCGCCCACTGCGCCGTGTTCAGGCCGGCAACAGCGTCGAGGCGGAAGCTGGTGCTGTTGACGCCGTACGAGACGCACTGACCGGCGCTCTCGACACCGCGGACGATGGAGGCAAGACGAATGATCTCGGAAGGGTCGTCGGACAACTGCCCGATCAGGAAGTAGTTATACTCATACATCAAGTTGAAGCCGATCTGGAGGAAGATGTAGACGCCGAAGCCCTCTCCGTAACCAGAGGAAGTCCAGTCGAAGGTTGGCTTGGGCGTGGTGTTGTGATACTTGTTCATGATGTAGATAGCCCACGCCCACCAGCCGGCCTGGATCGCGTAGATGACGATGAACGACGACTTGGCGCGCTTGTTGACAGTGAACCTTCGCGAATCGAGGAAGAAGCCAAGAATGTAGTTGGCAATGCTGGCAGTGACGGCCGAGAGGAGCGATCCGAGCGCGCGCGACCTGACACTAAAGTACTTGACAGCGTAAGTTCCGATAAGTGCTTCAGACCAGGTCGATTGCCAGATGATGGGCAGAAGCAGCAGCACCTCGCGTCGGGTGATGAGCTTCCACATGAGCTTGAGCTCACGGCGGGTGGACGACTCGATGTGCAGATAGACGGGCGTCTTGTCGGTGCGCTGCACCTTGTGCGGTGGCGACAGGAGCAGGGCGACAAGAGGACCGATGCACTGGAGGACGACAAAGACGAGGTAGGTGTTGGTCGAGATGGATCCTGCTTCGCTGTCGTTGTAGTTGAGCGCCAAGTTGATGATGCCGCCGAGGAGCTGACCGAGCACACGGAACATGAGCCAATAGGCGATGTACTTGCCCTGCTTCAACCTCTCTGGGTAGCCGAGGGCAATGGCGCCCTCGACACTCCAGAAGGTGCCTGCGCTGATACCGCAAAGCGCGGCGCCGAGAATGATGAGCCACTGGGTCTGGTTGACGCTGTTGAGGTAGAGGCCCGCCGCGTAAGGCGCATAACCCATGGTGCCAAAAGCGAGTGCAAAGCGCACGGACGTCTTGCCGATGAGCGAAGACGTGAAGAGCCTGGTGACGACCATGAGGGCAAAGGTGAGCGAGTTGGCGGCGTTGACGGTGCTGGGGTCCTGGGAGCCTCCTGCGCCAAGTGCGGCCATGGCACCCCAAATACCGGGAGCAAGGAAGGAGCATCCACCGAGGACGGTGATCTGGAAGAAGGTCGATCGGAACCATGAGGGGTTCTGACCATCCCACACGGGGCGTGCCTCGGGCTTGGGGTCGCGCAGACCAATCAACTCGAGGAAAGTCTGCTTGGTGCCACTCTGCTCCGCAGCAGCGGGAGGGGCAGCATGGTCCGAGACGCTGGTGAGCGACTTTTGGTCCGGGTTGGAGCTGGCATCGTCGGTGACGACGCGGTCGACCGAAGCGGGCTTGGCCGACATGATGGTGTTAGGGGGCGTAAATAATTTGAAGGAGGGAGGTCGGTGGGGGGTGAAGATGGTCAAAGATGAGAATGGCCAGCTTTATGTAGGCATCAAAGAGCTCGCTTGCCGCAAGGGGAAGGGGACAAGAAAGCTCGGCTAGGAGATTCAGGGCAGAGAAACCTCGTGGACCAAAAAGATCCGAGACTAGCGGCGGGCGCTAGTGCACGTGGAAGAGCAGCTGAGGGTGGATGGTGGATGGCGGACAAGGCAGGGGTTGCGATGGAGAGGGGCAGATGGCGAAAGCGAGCGCAAGCCACGCGAGGTGGGCCTGAGACCAGAGTGCTCAAAAGCCAGTCCGATGTAGCCGAGCAGCATCTCGCGAGCATCATGCCCTCGATGCTCACCTATCGCAACACAGCCGGCTTTGCCCGCCTCCTAGACAGCAGCATCGTGACTCACACTTCCCCATGGCACCATCACATGATCTATGGTGTACATTGCTACGAAACAATGGGTGGCGACGACAACGGGTGTGTGCCTGGCAGGGGGAGTTGGATGCACAATGTGACAGTGCCCGCCCAATTGGAGCGGTGGAATTTTATTCAAACCACGCCGGCTGAACTTGTCTACGCCATCTGTGCATTTGGCGCGTGCTGTTTGCGAAGCTGCCAAGTTGACCGGCGATCAGGTCTTCCAAAGGGCCGAGGGGGCCGAGCTCCGACTCTTTGTTCCAGCTGGAGCCATGTCGGAGCTTCGCCAAGGCGGGCTGCGGTGCTTCATTTGGCAGATGTCGGGATGTGTGCGTCGAATGGCGGGATTGCGGATCCACCGATCTGTTGGCTTCGATTCGAGCCGCGCGTGGGGAGCCAACGTGAAAATGCGGGGACCGGCGCTGCGATTGGGCAGTTGGGCAGTGTCAACGCGGGAAGCACGTCAGATGCAGGCGGATGATGAAATCCGCGCTTGGCCCCACCCAAAATGCGCAAACGCGCAAGATGCAGGGTCCAGCGCGAAAATGCAAAAAATGTTAGCACAATCATCCCAACAATGTCATTCGCTGCGATTCCGGTTGTTGCGGACGGATGACTCGCCGGCATCAGACGATCAAGCACGGACCGTCCTAGCCGACTCTCTCCGCCGTATCTTGCCAGATCTTCTTCCGCCTCATCCGACCATACCACCACAGCTGATCCCCGCTCAACACCACCAAGACAGCCATTGCGATACCGGTGCTGAACGCGCATGAAGCTCTTGTCGACCCTGCCGCAGCGCATCCCCACCTTCGCCCTTCCCCGCGCCTCCACATCGCTCGCAGGCGCTTGTCGCTCCACCATGTCCGCCGCCTCTCCCTCCACCGGCGGTGCCACGCGCTGGGCCACTCAGCGCGCCGAGCGCATCCATGCCGAGCTCAACGCAGGCGTCGATGTATGGACTCTCTTCAATCCCGTCGTCTTCCCCACCGCCATCAATCTCGGCCAGGGCTTCATGAATTGGCAGCCGCCATCGTACATCCTCGATGCCATCACCACCGAGTTCGCCAACCGTGTCGATCTGCATCACTACTCGCATCCCAAGGGGCGTCCTCGTCTGCGTCAGGCCATCAGCGACTTTTACTCGCCCGAGTTCCACCTCCCCTCGGGAGCTAGCGAAGGCGACCGCATTCGGCCGGGCAGACAGCGTGCTGCCGGATCGCGCAAGCTCGACGTCGAGACCGAGGTGCAGGTGACGAGCGGCGCCAACGGGGGTATCTACTCGGTCATGGGCGCTTTCATCAATGACGGCGATGGCGTGGTGTGCATCGAGCCGTTTTTCGATCAGTACAATGCAGAGATCCTCTTCCACGGCGGCGTGCCGCTCTACGTGCCCCTCCTCCCGCCCACGGATGCGAAAGACGCACACATCGATTCGAACGAATGGACGCTCGACATGGCGCACCTCGAGAGCGTTCTTGCAAAGCCATCAACAAAGGCTCTCATCCTCAATACGCCGCACAATCCGGTGGGCAAGGTGTTTTCGAGCGAGGAGTTGGGAAAGATCGCCGAGCTTTGTGTCAAGCACGATATCCTTGTGGTTGCCGACGAGGTGTACGACTGCCTTACGTTTGACAATCACAAGCACGTGCGACTGGCGAGTTTCGAGGGCATGTGGGATCGCACCATTACGGTGGGTTCGGCGGGCAAGTCGTTTGCGTGTACGGGATGGCGCGTGGGGTGGTTGGTGGGACCGGATCATTTGATCGCGCCGGCACGCGCCGTGCATACGCGCATCACGTTTGCCGTCAACTCGTCCGCCCAGGAAGGCGCAGCCATCGGTCTGGAAGCCGCCAACAAGCACGACTTTTTCAACACCCAGATCAATCAATACGCCGAGAGGAGAAAAGTCCTCCAAACTGCGCTGGACGACATTGGTTTGCCATACACCGTCCCACATGGAGGCTACTTTGTCATGGCCGACGTATCCAAGCTCAAGATCCCAGGTGACTGGGTCGAGAAGAACGACGTGCCAAAAGCAATTCTCGCCAAGCACGACGATTATTTAAAGGCGTGGTTCATCGCAAAGACGTGCGACGTGGTCGTCATCCCCGCAACCGCGTTTTATGCAGACAAAGGCGCTGGAAAGGTGGGCAAGAACTACGTCAGGTTCAGCTTCTGCAAGGACGACCAGATCCAACAAGCCGCCCCGCGCCTCCGCAACCTCATCCCCTTTCTCCAGTCCTAGTTTTCCCCCCAACCCCCCAGGTGGGTACAGCATAACCTAATCACAATCCCGTACAAGTCAAAGATGCAGATGTCCCCGGGGAGAAAAAAGAGACTGTTTCAAATGAGTGTGTCATGCTTTCCATACCGGTGCCTCGGTGGCGGGCGCGTCGGCGGTGGGGCGCGGGTGGGGCGCTCGAGTGTCCGGCTCGTGCACCGCACGACGATCGATCCAGCTGCCCAGATCGAGGCTCCTCCATCCGAGTGCGTTGCGCACGTTGGTGCGCGTGCGCGCAGCCGCAAATGGGTTCGGATCCCTGTACCGCGGTCGGGCGATCTTGATCTTGACGAGCGCGGCGCGCAACCCACCGCGGCGGCGTGGGCGGTCCGCCGCGCCGTACGTCGAGGCAGCGTCGTCATCGCCCGCAGGGTCGAGTTCGAGCTGCTTGTGTTCGCCGTAGTCGCGAGCGGTGTTGATGCGGATCTGCTCGACCGTGGAGCGGTTGCGCAGCACGAGGCGCACGTGGTAGCTCCACAGCACCACCAGCGGTGTTGCCGCCGCAAGGCTCAGCACGAACAGCACCGCCGACACAGGCGACTCCCCCAGCGCCTGCCGGAACGAGTATCCCTCCGCAGCCCCTCCGCGCGGATACCGATACGTGGTGGGCTTGGTCATCAACACCAACCTCGCCGCCGTAAACGCCACCACATAGAGCGCGGCGACGATCGAGGCGGAGAGGAACACGAGGAAGGGCACGTAGTTGCGTCGGCCAATGCACGTGTTGAGGTAGGTGCAGTGGTGGTCGATGTTCTCGACGCAGTTGTCGCACACTCGGCAGTGGCTGCTGCGTGGCGGACGGTAGGTGCCGCACGTCTCGCACCACTTGACCTGCACCGTCTGGCCGCGGATGCGCAGCACGCGCTGCACGGGCACCGCCAGCGGATCCTCCGGGTCCGCCAACGCCTGCCGCCCCGGCTCGTACGACGTATCGCCCAGCACGCACGGCGGGTCCGCATCCAGCCCGCGGGGGATTATCCCCGGATCCTTCCACGCCGTCACACCCATGTTGACCACCGCCAGCAGCCACACGTATGCAAACACCGCCACCACCGCCGGGCTCAGGTTGGCCGATAGCCACTTGGCTTCGAAGCCAAAGAACAGGCCGCCCAGCACCAGCAGCAGCAGGTACGACGCGATGAACGGCAGCGGATTGTCGCTCGAGGTCATCAGTAGGCCGCCCAGCAGGAACCGGTTCCCGCCCTTGTGCTGGCGGTAGTTGCGCATGCCTCGCTTTGCGCCCTTGGCCTGCGCACCCACCGCATCGGGCTCCGCCTTTGCGCCTCCATTTGGTAGCGCTGTCGCCGTGGCAGTCGTCTTGGAAGCAGCAGCGCCGCCGTTGCGCAGACTCGCGCGCTGGTCGGGCATGTCCGGCGAGCCGGCTTGCGCAGTTTCGCGGGCAGCCGTCGCATCGGAAGTGCCCAGACCCAGCCCGGATGCGGGGGTCGCGTGCGGGAGGGCGCGTGCGGGCAAGAGCGGGTCGGTGCTGGCCATCATGCGCACGACCGAGTGCGGCGACGCCTGCCCGGCCGCATGTCCGAACGCATCGTGTGCGCCGAGCGGGGTGGCGGGCGCGGTTGCGGGGTCGAGCGCATCATTGCGGTCCGTCGCTGCTGAGCCTATCGCCGGTGCGTGCTGCACCGAGGAGCTGGCGGAATGCACGGAAGCAGCGACGCCCCAGGGGCTGGGCGAGCGTGCGTGGTGGTGGAACCCCGTCGGGGAGGTGGCGCGGTATCCGAGCACCTCCTGTGCAGCCAGGCCGTCGACGCTGTCGGCATTCGCACTGTGCACGGGCGCCGCGGCCGGTGCCGGAGTGGTGGATCGGAACGAAAGCGGAGTGGTGCTGCGCGCTGCGTTGGTCGCTGTCGACTCGAGCAGGTTGCCGGTCGAGTTGCGTGCCGAGGGTTTCTTGGGCGCAAAGAATGCCGCTGGCGGCAGGATGGAGCCTCGGTCTCTGCCGTCGCGCTTGATGAACGAGCCGCCGTCCTGGTCGTAGCGGCGAAGGGCGAGCGAGCTCCCCGAGCGCGATGCCGGACGCGGTGCGGGCGCGTCGTCGTCTTCGTCCTCGGTGCGAAAGCCATGCGGAGTGGAGGCGCGGCTGATGTTGCGTGCGAGCTGGTCGATCTCGACCGAGTGGCGGCGGTTGGAGAACGACGATCGACTGGCTGCGGCGGCCGCTGCGTCGCGGAGACGGTTGTGCGGCTCGTCATGGCCTGCTGCGCTGATGCTGCTTCTGCGCGACAGCGAAGACAAGGGCCTGGACATCTCTACGGAGGTTCGTTTGGAGGAGCGCCTGCGCGCGAGACCGGGCGCGCCTAACGACGGCGAGGCAGGCGTATCTACGGTAGTCTCGAGCTCGTCTTCGCTCGCAGCGAGGGAGCGACGCTTTGCGAGCATAGCGTCTGCGGCCCGGAAGCTGGCGGCCGAGCGTGGCCGAGTGGGTTCGAAGGGGGATGCGGTGCGGGAGCGAGCGGTGCGGCTGGCGGCACGCTGGCTGCGCACCTCGAGGTCGCTGTCGAGGTCGAAGGACTCGCGTGCATCGTCAAAGGCGAGCGATGCGTCGGTGTCCTGGTAGAGGCTCGCCTGTGCGCTCTGGAAGGAGGAGCGGCGCGTGGGTGCCTCGGTGTAGTTGGAGAGGCGCGAGGACGAGTTGAGCGTGCGCGACGAGGGGAAGTTGGTGGTGTCGCGCAGCGTCGTGTCGGCTGGAGGCGTCGCAGCATCGTCGGCGTCCGGATACGACATGTTGGGGTGCCGTTGGCGATGGCGCGCTGCCAAAGGTGGGTTGAGGCCGATGTGGCGGATGCAGCAAGAGGCAGCGTTTGGGATGAGGTTGATGACAGCTTGCGAAGCGCAGAGGCCCAATGCACGCCCATGCGACTCAAGCACGGCTCTGGCAGGCGCAGGCAAAAGCGCACGCTCGCACGCCCGGACATGCCGATCCAGCGTCCCAACGCAGGAAAAAGAGAAGTGTTGGTCTCTGCTTTTTCGACTTCATAAAGCGGATCTTCCGGTTTTCGTGGCTCGAGCCTGGGACCGCACCGTAATTTAGAAGAGCAACACTACTTTGTCGGGCGGTCATGCCTTGGTGCACGTCCGTTCGGATGGACCGTCTGCAAAGCTCATCTCAGCGGCCGTCCGGCTTGTCTAGAGGGCATGTGGGCCGTGCTTGGCGACAGGAGAGTGGATTCGCGTTGAATGGGCGGCCCCATGCCGACTCGAGGTTCCCACGAAGCCTTCCGGGTTGGACCCTGTGCTGACGGAGGTGCATGACGAAAAAATCGTCCATCACACCGACCACCACGATCCTTCGGTGGAATTCATCCCATTCCCACGACCCGATTGTGGCTGGCAAGAGCCAGGCGGCAGTCCACACCATGCATCCTCGAGCATGATGCTCCTTCGCAAGACTCGGCCCATTAGCTCCGCGCGCGCTTGGCTTGCGCATTCACGCGTACGCTTGGCACACCCCACCGCTTCCTCTGCATACTCTTCCGCATCCGCCTGCACCGGCCGTGATGTCCCGCCAACGGCGCCGTACGATGTGCTCTTCTGCGGCACGGACGCCTTCGCTTCCGCATCACTCGCAGCGCTCATCTCGCACCGCGAGCTGTGTTCGTCGCTTCACGTCCTGACACCCGCTGATGTTGGGCAAAAGTGGGGCGCACGCCGCATGCGCGTATCTCCCGTCAAGCAGCTGGCGCTCGAGCACTCGCTGCCCCACCAGCAAGTGCCCTCCGCCGAGGACGGCGGTATGGATGCCTATACGCTCCCTGCCGAGCTGCCGCTATCTAGCTCATCGATCCTGCTTACCTGTTCGTTCGGCCACTTGATACCCGATGCGCTGCTCGACGCATTCCCACAGCCGTGGCAGAGGATCAACATCCATCCGTCGCTGCTGCCGCAGCTGCGAGGTGCAGCGCCGATTCAGTGGGCCCTTGCGCGGCGGCTCACGCGCTCGGGCGTATCGATCCAGACGCTCGAAAAGGGCAAGTTCGATACGGGGCGCATCATCGCCCAGACGCACTTCGACTTCCCACCCCTCAGGGACGCGGGGTTCTTGGAGGTGCAGGATGCGATGGCCGAAAGAGCCGCAAGACTGCTCGTGCAGACGCTGTCGGATCTCCCGACCCACTGGAAACACAGCTGGCAGCAGGATGAGGCGCAAAAGTCGCTCGCGCCCAAACTCCAATCCACCCACAGCGTCGTCCGGTGGTCCAGGATGCAGGCGGCGGACATTGTCGCCCGAAACAACGCCTTTTCATACCTCGTAAGTCTCGCCCACTCCTTCTCGCTTTCTCAGCGTACTGACCTCTTGCTCTGGGGGATATAGTATCCGTTGAGTACGACGCTGCATCCGGCCGCGGAGGGTACATCGTTCCGCCCTGTTGAGGTGACGCTTTCGGACGTTGCCGCAATTGCACAGGCAGATCTCGAGACCATCGACCCCACAGCTGCACGGGCGATGCACGATTCAGCCACTTTGCCAGGGTGCGCGCTCGTCTCGCCAGCACTGTCGGCGCTGGTGGTGAAAACAACACCCTCGAATCCGCCACACCACCTGCTCGTACGCACGCTCAAGACAGCAGGAAAAAAGTCCAAACCCGCACAAGAGTGGTATGCCGCCTACCACGATCGTGCACACCCCACCACACGCATGCTCACCTTCACCTAGCACGCCCTCCCCCAACCACCGCAATGTACGTCTATGCTGTGGTATTGCTCGATGCGGATCAAGGTTAGATGGATTTTTTGGGTTCTGTGCGGGTGGAGGCGTATTGGGCGGGGGTGAAGGGCCAGTGTGGTTGGACCGCGAGGTGGTGAGAGTGCAACGCTCGGGCGTGGGCAGCAATGAGGGTGTCGAGCGCGCCAGTGTCGGCGATTGAGACGAGGCTGTGCAAAGCATCGCGCGCCTGATTGCGTGCAGCCAGCAACGCGGCCAGCAGCTGTGAATTGGAGAGCGACGGTCGTTTGCGCGGCGCAAAGGCACGGTCAACGTAGAACTGGATGCTGGGCTTGTCGCTCAGCTGTGCGCACACGCGCGTAATCGCCTCCTGAACCATCGCATCGCTAGACAAGCTCGATGCAGCCGACTCGATCCACCCCTCCTTGTTTGCCGCCGCTGGTGGGGTCTCGCTGGGCGGTGTGGAGGTCATCGTCTGTGTGGCAGTGATGTTGGCCTGGACAGCGTCGACCACTTGGTACTCGTGTTCGTGTTCGGCCTCTGCGCCATCACCCACCCAGCGCGCCGCATGCTCTCGCGCAAACACGTCAAACTCCCACACGCGCTCCTCGAGCTTCTCCCGCCCCGCACTCCATGCATACACCTCGACATCCTCCACCACCTCACCCCCCGCTCGCACCTCGTCCATCCTTGCGCTCGTGAGGCTGGATAGGACGGCGTGGAGAGGTGCGGTGCCGGCGTTGGCGATGCGCGTCTCGTTGCACTCGACGCGTGCGGACGGGTCGGGGACAACGCCGACGCGCACACGCACGTACTCGTCGCCCTCAAATGCGTCGAGGCACTGCACATCGGCATCGGTCAGCCCAGTGACGAGCGTGCCCTTGACCATGCCTGTAGGTGTGCGCACCAGGCCAGGGTACTCTTCGCCCCGCACGTGGTAGAGCGTGGCACCGTCCAGCACGGCATTCTGCACGCGCACGTGCGCGCCCGCACTCCCGATCACGCGCGCCAAGATGCGCGGATGCACAAGCGTGCCGTAAAAGAACATGCTCCGCTCGTTCCTGCACGCGGGCTTGGTGGGAGCAGTCGACGGGTTGGCTCGCCACAAGCGCCATCCGAGACGCAGCTGCTTGACCAATCCGTACGCCGTGTCGATGTTGCTGCGATTCAGATCGTGCAGCCACCACACCGCTGCGATTCCCACCAGCAGACCCGGGGGTGTCCAGCGCGTCCACTGCATCGTCTTGACCACCAGCGCAGCATACAGGCTCGAGGTGAATACAAAGCCAACGAGCGTCTTGACGCTCGACAGACTCTCTTCCTCGCGTCGAGCAAAGTGGTGCGCCACCGCCCGCGGAGCCAGGTACATCGGCACGAGCGTAGGTCCGAATACGGGTACGTACAGCAGCAGGCGCACCGCCATAGCCCGAACGGTGGAACACAGCCCGTTACCCCAGCCGGCGGGAGAGCGTCGCAGCACCCGCGCAAGCGTGAGGTTGTCCACATCGCACAGATGCAGCATGCACGCATACACGAACAGCGCACGCCGCGCCGCTGTGCTCGTCTCGTCCCCCTGCGTGAGCAGCCCCATCAACTCGCGCGACACCTCGACATGCTCGTCCATCCCCACGCGCAGCGCGCTGAGCGTTTCCGGTTCGAGCTCGAACACGAGCTCGCGCGCCGCGCGCGTGGCCTGGAACGTCTCCCAATCCGGCGCATTGAACGTGAGTGCCTCGATGGCTCGCTGCAGATCCGCCGTCAGCCGTGCCACCGCACGGTGCGCCGGGCTCGCATAGCTCTCTACGCCCGCCGGGCCCGTGCTGGTATTGGTCCGCGTCATGCTTTCCGGTGTTGCAGGTACGGTTCCGTCCTCCTTGACGCGCGGTACGCTGCCCTTTGCAGGCTCGTCGGAAGGCGAAGGAGCCGAGAGGAACTCGTCGATGTACGCATCGAGCCGAATCGGCTTGCCAAAGCGCAGCAACGCGCGCGATCGAAACCTGCTCTTGTCGTCAAACACCACCGCCGTCGGCAGGATCTCCACCTGCGTATTCTGCTTGCCCCCATCCGACTCGAGCTGCAAATACCGCGCGTACTCAAGCGCCGCCCATGCCGCACCCATCTTGAGGTCCGCCACGTACGGAATCGTGTAACTACCCCCCTCGGGGAACAGCGCAATGGCGCCTCCGGCCTTCATCGCGCGAAAGGTCCCCTGGAAGAGGGCTTGGTTGTTCTTGTTGCGTCTGTCGACCTTGATGTTTCCGGAGGATGTGAGGATCCAGCGGGTGATGGGGTTCTTGAAGAACCCGGCTTTGGCCCAGAAGTGCAGCGGACGCCGGTGCGGAAAGTGCGAAGCCAGCACGGCGACGTCGATGATCGTGTTGCTGTGGTTGGCGCATACGATGAGCGGCGTTGTAGGCGCGGGCACGAGCGAGGCGTTGGAGACGTGGATCGACGAGAAGAAGACGGGAAGCGACATGTCGCCGATCGAACGCATGATGGTCCACCACGCGCCAAAGCGCGGCGCCGCATCTTGGCGACCCGACCCCGACGCGGAAGCTGTCGCAGACGCCCGTGCCGATTTCGGCGCAACGGAAGCGGAAGTGTCGGCCATACTTGATCTGCACCCCTCCTCCGAGGTTGGTTTGAGCTAAAGAGATGGTGGAGGTGGGATGGAAGGATGGCTGCTTATCATCGCCGGTTCTTCCGGCTCGAAATCACCAATGCCGCCGGAAAATCAGCCCACCTTTCGACCGCAACTCGGTCGGCGAACCCTTGCCGATCCGATCTGCTGCCCGTGAGCCTCACACACCCAGCTCTGCACCACACCCGCATTGCACAGACCCACATTTCTTCCTCCACATCCACACTCTCACACACATCCACACGGCAATGTGCACAACTTATGACATCGTTATCCTAAGCTTTTTTTAGATAGGGACACCCGCCAACTAGGCCTTCTGATCCGCCTGCACCTCGTCGAGCAGACTCTGCCTGAGCACGTCGGCGGTCCTCCAGACGTCGGTGAACGTCGAGAACTGCGCGAGCGGCGCCAACCTGAGCATGTCGGGCGCACGGATGTCGGCGACGAGGCCGCGCTGCTTCTCGGCGCGCCTGTGCGCCCTGGCGATGAGCCGCTTGCCGTCGATGGGCGGAGGCACCTCCTTGCCGCTCGACTTTGCGCTCTGCGCCTGCTCGCGCTGCGCCTTCTCCTCGGCCTCGCGCTTGGCGACCGCGGCGGGCGGGTCGGGGATCTGGATGCACAGCTGAGAGCCGCGCTGCAGCGGATCGCGCGGCGTCACCACGCGGATGTCGAATCCGTCCGGGAAGAAGCCCGGCTCGAGCAGCAGCGCCTCGAGGTACGCTGTGAGCCTGAGGCTCTTGCTGCGCAGGATGGGCATGACGCTGCCCCTGCCCACCTTGCCTTGGCCGGCGCCCTCGTCGCGTGCGTTGCGCTCGCCGTACTCCGCCGCCTTGAGCAGCGTCTCGAGACTGCCCTTGAGCGCGGCCATGTCGAGCATGGACGGGTTCGACACCTGCCAGCCCTCGGCGCCGCGCGTCGGCACAAAGCGGTCCGGCATGGAGAAGCGCGTCTCCTTCTCGTGGCCCCACCAGCCCGCCTGGCGCGCGAGGTGGCGCTCGTGCCAGCGCTCGTGCACAAACAGACCGGCGATACCGCCCGGGCCCGAAGAGCCGTACTTGTACGTGCACCAGCACGCAAAGTCGATGCCCCAGTCGTGCAGCGCCAGCGGCACATTGGCAAAGGCGTGCGCCAGGTCCACACCAAACAGGATGCCGTACTCGTGCGCCTTGGCCGCGAGCTTCTCGAGCTCAAACAGCTGGCCGGTAAAGTACTGGATGCCGCCGATGAGCACGATGGCCGTCTCGCCCTCCTTGCCGCACTTTTCGATGGTGGCGAGGATGTCGGCCGTGTCGAGCGTCTTGGTGCCTTGCTTGGGCACGAGCGGCACGAGCGACGTGGCCGGGTCAAACCCGTTGAGTTCGACGACCGAGGCGAGCGCATACTGGTCCGAGGGGAACGCCTTCTGCTCAAAGATGATCTTGTGCCTGGTCTTGCGGCCCTGGCTCTTTGCGGCGGCAACGTCGCCGTTGAAGTCGACGCCAAACGGCATCGTGGCCGGGCGATAGAAGGAGGCGAGCAGCGAGTGGAGGTTGCCCGTGAGCGTGGCCATGACGACGACCTCCTGCTGCTTGGCACCGACGATGTTGGCGCAGAGCTCGCCGACGCGCTTCTCCATCTGGGTCCAGGGGGTGCCGTAGGGATGCTCAAAGTGGCCGAGCACCGCCTTGCGGCCCCAAGCGTCGATCTCCTGCTCGAGATAGCGCTTGGTGAGGCGCGAGAGCGGGCCGAGCGAGTTGCCGCACATGTAGAGCGACTCGGCGTCCGGCGCGGTGTCGGCCGAGGTGGATGGGTAGTCTGGGCTGCAGACGTCCTTGAAGGTGGGTAGGATGTAGCCGTCGCGCATGGGGCGCAGCGGGTCGGCGCTGTCGAGGTGCTCTGCGATGGCGCGGTCGGTGATCTTTGCGCCCGAGCCGATCTTGGCGGCGATGGACTCGAGCTCCTGGATAAAGACTTGGGTTTTGAACTCGTCGTTGGGCTGGCGGATGGGCGTGTGCTGCAGAGTGGCCTTGCCAGCGGGAGCGGTTGCTGAGGGTGCGCGGATGACAATGTCGGAGCTGGCCTCGGAGAGCACCTTGGAGAGCTGGTTAAACTTGGCGGCAAAGACGTGTGCAAAGTCGCCGGTCTCGTCGGTGGCGCAGGCGAGGTGCACCTTGTCTACCAGCTCGTCGCGGTCGGTGACGTATGCGGAGAGCGAGACGATGGCCTGGATGTACTGCTCGAGGGTGCGCAGGATGGCCTTTTCGATGGCCTGCTCCTCGGTGAGGTCGGCATCGCCGTCGTCGTTGGCGCTGGCGTTGCCGTTGCCGTTGAGGTGGTCGTCGGCATCGTCAGCATCGTGGTCGAACATCCGTGCCTCGAGGCCGGCGTCGACCTCGCCGTAGAGGCAGGCGGCGACGAGCTCGTCCTGGGACTCTTCGAGCTGCTTTCCGATTTCTTCAACCTCGTCGAGGTCGATGGTGGCGGCGGTGGCGGGTTGTGCCTTGACGAGCTGCTTGAGGATGTTTTCGTGAGCGAGGTTGCCGATCTTGACGAGGTTGGAGATCTGGCGGAGACGGTCCTTCTGCTGTGGGGAGAGCGGGGTGGCGGCGGGGAAGGCGAACTCGTCTGCGTCGTCTGCGGCGAGGTCGGCAGCGCGAGGGTCGTTTTCTGCGTCGATGCCCTGCTTGAGCTCGTCGAGGCCGTCGCGCATGAGTTCGATGCGGTTGTTCCAGGAGCGCTTGGAGGCCTCGAGGTTGGACTTGCTGAGGCCCTTTACGTGGACCTTTGTGCGGACGCCGTTGGGAGCGACCGAGGTGATGGTGCGTGGGGTGCCGTCGGCATTCCTCTCTCCGATGTACTTTGCACACGTCTCCCAGACGAGGTTGTTGGCGGCGAGCGTGCGCTTGCGCAGCTCTGCGGGGTCGCGCGGGCCGGAGGAGAGGGAGAGGTTGTCGAGCTTCTTGCCGACGCTGGCGAGGATGCCGTCGGCACGGTCGCGTGCGTTGGAAGCGGTTTCAAGCGCCTTGGATGCGCGGTCGTCGAGGAGCGAATGGAGGAGATCTGCGATGGAGCCGAGAACGTCTTCGACGGCGGAGCGGATCTCGCGTGCGAACGAGTTGCCGAGCGAGTACTCGATCTTCTTTTCGAGGTCGTTGCGCTCGGACGGCGGGATGCCGAGCTGGTCTGCGGACATGAGCTGACCGCCCATGTCTTTTGCGAGCTGTTCGAGCTTGCGCCTCTCCTCGAGCTGGGCTGGGTCGTTTTTGAGGTGGTTGGGACGGTGCTGGAAGACCTCGCGGTCCTTCCACGTCTTCTTTGCGAGGAAGACGATCTTGGGGAGGAGGTCGTTGCCGAGCGCTACGATCTGTGCCTGAGCCGCCTCGAGGGACTTTGCGTCGAGGCCAGAGACGGGAGAGACGGTGGCATGGGGTGCGGGGGGAGCGGCTTTGGCGCTAGGTTTGAGGGCAAGGGCGAGGTTGGTGGAGTGCTTCTGAACGAGGGTGAGGAGCTGGGAGAGATCCGAGACGATCTGTGCGGCGAGAGTGTGTGCGGCGGGTGGCTTGGACGACGATGAGGAGGCGGCGTCGTCGTCGTCAGCAGCGAGGATTGTGGGCTGGACGGGTTCGCGCAGCGACTGGATGGACGAGGCGCAGATGATGGCGATGCGGAGCAACGACGACTGGAGCTGCTTCTCGGCGGCGAGGTTGGCGGCAGTAGCGTCGTACTCGGACATGGTGGTGATGGACATGCCCTGTAGACGAGCCGGACAGGATGGTGGGAGCAAGCAAGGAGGTAGCGAAATGCGGTCAGCCAAAGCAACACTCTCAAATGCAGCCAAACGCGCCTCTCTGACGGAAAAGCCGAGCTGGAAAAAGTTGGATGAAGCAGGGTGCAGCGGCAGCGCGCGCGCGGCCACTCGCTTCGGAGCAGCCAATTCCGACAGCTATGCTCAGCTGCCGAGGCTGGCTGAGCCTTGAATGCCTTGTGACTTACTGCTAGAGTGTGACTTTTTTGAGCACCGTGAGAGTGGCTGGGTATTGTCTCTAGAGAGAGCTCGAGCTTTGTCGAAGACGAGGAGAAAGTGTGCGTTGACAGGCAAAGGGAGGAAGATGGGATGGATGCCGTTTGTCACTTTATGCGCTGAGGCCGGCGCTTGCAACGTAGTCTTGGGCATGTGCGCGGACTTGGTCCGAACGGCACTTTGTCTGAGCCCACTCGAATCTTTCTGCAAGCTTGCTGGAAGATGTGGCATGTCTTGCGACTTGGATGGGCCCGCAAAAGGCTCGTAAGCTGGGGCGAGATAGCGTATGCCGGGCTGACCACGGCTATTTCGGCGCATCTCTGCCTCCACGCCTCATCGTAAAGTTGCGCCGAGCTTTGCCCTCTCGTTCAGCTTCGGATATTTGCACAGGGCCACAACCTAACAATTACTATTTGATCGTGTGCATACACATCGGCGTAACATCGGTACGAAATCGCATCGGTCCTTCACGGCGGAGTCGGCGATGGCGATGCAGGCGGTGGCAGTGTGACGTTGGCGCACCAGCAGAAGCAGCAGCAGCAGCGCCACATGGCCGGCCGGCCTCCACTTTGGGCACCCTGGCGCACATTGGGCACTTTGCCACTGCAGCGCTCTCGGCAAGCTGCCGTCAGCGACCCTTGGCATCCAATCCAAGAGCTATAAGTGGCATCGCCGCTCCTTCACTTCTGCCCACCATCATCCACCGCCTCAGCTACACCGACTCAACAACGATGTCCACGCAAAAGACCACTCAACCTTCCGACGCGCCGCCGTCGTACGATCAAGTGAGCGGCCGCGCTGGCTCCTCCTCTACCGCTGCCGCTGCGGGTAGCAACACCACTGGATCGAGCAGCCTCGCCGTCCCTAGTCAGGATGCGGCCGCCACGCGCAAGTCGATGGAGGACATGCTGCGACCCTTGCCGCACGGCTGGATTCGACAGTGGGATCCCTCGACGCACCACAACTTTTTCGTCGACACGCTCGCCAAGCCGCCGCGCTCGATCTGGGTGCACCCCTTTGACGACGACCAGTTCCAGCGCGAGCATCCGGACGACATTCGCCGCGAGCACGAGCGCTACGAGCGAGAACAGATGGTTCATGCCGATACCGACGATGAGGACGAGCAGCCACGCAAGCACTCGCATGCTGCGGCTACGGGTTCGTCGGCATCCCAGCCAAAGGGGCTCAAGAAGTTCGGTCGCTCGCTCAAGGACAAGATGACCAACACTACGCACGAAGAGCGAGAGGCCAAGCGCAAGGCCCAGCGCGAGGCCGAACAGAGGGCCATGCAGCAGCACGCCATGATTCGTCAGGCCCTCGTGACTGCTACGCGCACGGGACAGCCCCAATTCATCGGCAAGGATCAACAGGGCAGAGAAATTTTTGCCCAACCTCCTCCTCCAGGTGCATTCGGTGGAGGCGCTACACTTGGTTACGGTCCCTACCAGACTGTCGGCGGCCCTTACGGAGCGTATGGTCCGTACGCTAGACCTATGGGCCCCTACAGCCGACCGTACGGCGGTACAGGTATGCCCATCCTAGGCGGTCTGGCTGGTGGCATGCTCCTGGGCGGTCTCCTCTTCTAATCCCCCTCCGACTCTTGTAAATACCTACCCTCACTCCCAAATGATACCTCGACATGCCTCGATCCAAAACACGTGTACTGCTTCATGCCAACTTGATTGCGGGTGCGCAGGTTGCGCGAGTCTAAACAAGCTTGTTTTCGAGTCGGCGCTCGTGCTTGAGGCTGGAGAGCAGCTGGATGGTCTTGTCGAGCGGCATGGTTTCCGCCTTGCCCTTCTGGTTGACGTCGTCGCGGTTGCGGATGTTGACGCTGCTCGTCTGCATCTCCTCGTGGCCCACAACGAAGACGAAATTGTACTGGGCGATTTCGCCGTTCCTCACCTTCTTGGGCAGCGTATTGTCGGACAGATCCACATCGGCGTAGAAGCCCTGATCCCACAGTTGCTGCTGCACCTTCTTGGCATAGTCGAACACGCTTGCCGTTACGGGAACCACGAGCACCTGACGCGGGCTGAGCCAGAATGGCCACTTGCCAGCAAAGTGCTCGGTAAGAATCGCAATGAAGCGCTCCAAGGAGCCGACGATGGCACGGTGGATCATCACCGGTCGCTCCGCCTGCGTCTCTCCTCCCTGCGATACGGCAGTACGATACTCGAGCTTAAACTGCTGCGGCAGCTGGAAGTCGAGCTGGATCGTCGCACACTGGTGGTGACGTCGCATGGCGTCCGAAATGGTAATGTCGATCTTGGGACCGTAGAACGCGCCATCGCCCGGGTTCAACTCCCACTTGCCCGGAACAAACTTGTCCAGCGCAGCCGCCAGCCTCGCCTCGGCCGCATCCCACGTCGCAACATCGCCCAGGAACTTGTCCGGACGCGTCGAGAGCTCGAGCTTGAACGTGAAGCCGAACAGGCCGTAGACGCGCTGGAGAAAGTCGAAGCATCCCGCCATCTCCTGTTCGATCTGGCTCGCCATGCAGAAGATGTGCGCATCGTCCTGGCAGAAGCGCCTGACACGCGTGAGACCGCTCAGCGCTCCGCTCGCCTCGTTGCGGTGGATCACGCCAAAATCAGCCAGACGCAGCGGCAGCTCCTTGTACGACCGATCGCGCGACGCAAACATAAGACAGTGTCCGGGACAGTTCATCGGCTTGAGCGCAAAAGTCTCCTTGTCCACGCCGAGCGCAAACATGTCGTCCTTGTAGTTCTGCCAGTGTCCCGACGTCTGCCACAGCTTCGAGTTGTACATGTTCGGCGTAATCACCTCGTCGAACCCGCGCCCGCGGTACTCGGACTTGATGTACTCCTGCAGCGTGTTGTAGATGCGTGCGCCGTGCGGCAGCCAGAAGCACGAGCCGGGCGAGAGCTCGTGGAACATGAAGAGCTCCTGCTCCTTGCCGATCTTGCGGTGGTCGCGCTTCGCCGCCTCGAGCAGGAACTGCTTGTACTCGCTCATCTGCTTGGCGTCCGGGAACGAGATGCCGTACAGCCGCTGCAGCGAGTCGTTGTTCTGGTCGCCCAGGAAGTACGACGCCGAGTTCTTGAGCACCGTCATCGCCTTGATGCGGCCCGTGTGCGGGATGTGCGGTCCGACGCACAGGTCGATCATCGGCCCGCAGCGGTAGACGGTGGTGGAGGTGCCGTCGGGGATCTTGGACTGGATAATGTGCTTCTTGTACTTGTTGTAGTGGAACATGTCGAGCAGCTGCTGCTTGCTCACCACGAGTCGCTCGAACTTCTGCTTCTCCTTGGTGGCGTTCTTGACGAGCGTCTCGAGCGCGCCAAAGTCGGCCTGCGAGATCATGCGGTCGCCCGAGTCGCCCATGGCCATCTCGTAGAAGAAGCCCTCCTCGGTCGGGGGGCCGATGCACAGGTGGCAGCCGTAGTGCTTCTCGCACGCCTCGCCGAGCACGTGCGCCGACGAGTGCCAGAAGACGCGCTTGCCCTCGGCCGACTCAAAGTCGAACAGCTCGAGCTTGCAGTCGGCCTCGAGCGGGCGCTCGAGGTCCCAGAGCGTGTCGTCGACCTTGGAGATGACGATGCGCTCCGAGAGCGACTTGGAGATGGCCTTTGCGATGTCCATGGGCGAGGTCTCGAACGAGGTGCCCTCGCGCTTCGATCCGTCGGGCATGGTGACGGTGATGGGCTGGCGCGGCTTGGCGGCCAACTCGGCGTCCTGCTCCGCCTTGAGCTTCTCGAACATGGCGATGCGGTGGTCAAAGTAGGCGGGCTTCGGGGTGAATTCGAGCGGCGCCTTGGGTCCGGCATCGGCGCCCTCCTTCTTGGCCTTGGGCTTCTTCTCGCCCTTTGGCTGCTGCTGCTGCTGTTGCTGCTTGGCCTGCTTGGCCTGCTGAGGCTGCTGAGGCTTGGCGTTCAGGTCGACATTCTGTGCGGCGTCGGTGAGGTTCTGGACCGGGTCAGCGGCCTGCGCCGACGAAGCGACGGGCTGAGGTGCAGACGACGACATGGCGATCGTTGATGGTGGTGGGTAGGAAGAGAGTCGTGTGCTGCTGCATTCACACTGTCGATTGGAAGGTCAGAGCGGCGCCAAATTTTCGAGTCAGATTTGGCGCAGCTTCGGGAGTCGATTTCTCATAAAGCGCTCTGCTGCCGCGTTTTTTCTCTTTTCGAGCTTCTGGCTGCGCTGTCGCTCTCCTTAGGTCGTCGCACGTGACTTCACTGGCGGCTGCATCCGCACCGACCAACACTTCTGTCTCTCTCTTTCAATCGCCTCAATCTGCCATTCTCCTCATCACTCCCCCTTCATTCTCAAAACAACAGACACGCGTCGCCCAGCATGTCGGCACCCACTCCGGCCACACAGCCGGTCAAGACCAAGTCCAAGGCGTACTCGTCCACCGTGGCCATCCAGGGCGACGCCGCCAAGTACCGTCTCAAGTACAAGGAGCTCAAGAAGAAGGTGCGCGAGATCGAGGTGGAGAACGACAAGCTGCATCTCAAGACGCTGCGCATCAAGCGCAACGTCCAGCGCATGCGGCTCGAGCGCGCCATCCTCTACGAGCGTCTCGAAGCCGAGTCGCAGGCCACACCCTCCATCGCGCCCTACCCTCCGCCGTCCGCGCAGTCGCACCACTACGATGCGCCGCACGAAGACGTGCGTCGCGACGACGCCTATCGCTCCCCCGCCGTGCGCGCTGAGCAACCGCCTGCCGCTCGTTCGCATGCCGACTATGCCTATCCGCCAGCATCGGGATCGAGCGCCTCGTACCGCGCGCCGTCGCACTCGACGGCTGCGCCAGCTAGACAGGCATACGCGGCGTACGATGATTATCCGCCACCACCACCGCGTTCGCACGCACATGCTCCTGCGCACCTGCACGCACGCACCTATGCTCCGCCTGCACAGACGTACGACCGTAACCACTCGCCACCGCCCCACGCACCCGCCTCTGCCGGCGACCGCGCAGAGCGGCTGAGGCAGTACACCGAATCCGCCTCGCCCGAACCCGCCCCCGGCCGCACAGACGCATCCATCGCAGACACACCCGCAGATGCACTGCCACCTTCCGGCTCGCGCTCCAGCATGAAGGTCACCCTGCGCAGAGGTGCGTAGCTCCTGCCTGCTCCGCTTTTGTACGTCTCTCGATCATCTCTGTATTTTAGCTTCTCGATAACCGCGCACACTCTTTGCGTCTGCATTTCTGCGTGCCTATGTAGTTGTGTTAGGAGCTAGACGGCCTGTCCTGTGGTGGACGTGGGAGAGCCGCATGTGCAGGTGGTGTGCGCATCGTCGTGCTGGGTGGCAAGCGTGTAGGTGGGACTGTGCGTGGCAATCCCAACGCCTGACCCAATGCACCCGTTGCTCTAGCCGGTGGTACGCTGGCGCCCTGTCTTGCAGTCGGAACACCCAGACTGCCCAGATTGCCCTGTCTTCCACCCAGTGCCATGCCCCTCGCGGGCGGCACTGTAGCCTGCCCCGCCACTGGCGCCGGATTGTCGGGCCACACGAGACCGACCTTGCCGAACGGCAGATGCTGCACCACCACCTTTTTGGCGAGACACTCGGCGGCGTACATCTTGAGCATCCCCGAATGCAGCTTGATCCAATTCGGCACGGACGAGGCGATATCGTGCAGCAGCGGGCTGTGTTCGTGGAACGGCCCGCGCTTCAGCACCTGGATCCGCAACAGCGAGCTCAGGTACAGGTTCGGCACCACCACCCCCTCGTCCCCACTCAGCAGCGAGGGGGGTAGCTCCAGCGCGCGCGATATGAGCGTCGCCGCATCACGCGCACTTCCAAGCTGGTCGTGTAGGATCGAGGTGTGTGCAGAGACAGTGTTGACGTGGCTCGGTCGGAGCGCGGATTGACTGCGCAGTTGGGCGGCACCGATCACGTAGGGGAGAAAGTGAAAGTCGTCGAGCCCCCATACGCCGTGGGAACCGGCCGGTTCCAGTCCATACCGATCCTGCAACCGCCACACCACCAGCAGGTACAGTGGGAACACCTCGAGGCCCAGCACCTCCTCGGTGCGCGGATCGGCCACATCGCCGCCAGTCGAGTCGGTGAAGACGCCGAGACGGTACAGCATGCTGAGCCAGATGAAGAACGCCAGCTCGTGGCCGCTGCCGTAGTCGATGCGCGTAAAGCTGCCGAATGCGTCGAGCAGATACGCGCCCAGCTCGGGCGCAAAGCCCGCCAGATGCGACGGCAGCAGCTCGTGGTGCAGCTGCTCGATGCGCTGCGTGAGCCGCGCTCCCCAGTCGCGGAAGGCCAGATTGCCAAACCGCTGCGGCTTGGCGTGCGGCTCGATCGAGTCCGTCCAGCTGTCGAGCTCGTACAGCAGCCGCACCAGCCTCTCCACCCCTCCCTCTTTTGCCGCGGTAGCAGCGGGTGGCGGGGGAAGGCGCGTGGGCTTGCCAACACACGCTTCGCAAATGCGCTGAACGAACAGCGTGTAGATCGCATACGCCTCCGATTGCTGCCAGATGTGCACGTCTTCTTCCGAGTGGATCTGCTTGATGGGTGGAGCGATGCGCGCGAGGGTGGCGGCATCGTGCGCGATCGCCGGCAGCGGGGGCAGCGACTGAGCTGTCAGTGTGGCTGTGGACGCTATCGATGCCGCGAGCCCGGGAGCAGACGACGACGCTTGCGCCCTTCGTAGGGCTGGAGTGATCATCGGCATGGTCGGTGGTGGTGTTGCGAGAAGAAAGAACGCGGCTTTAAGGGTCCACCTTGCAAGGCGCCGTGTGGAGGTTTTTCCTCCTCGCCACCAACGCATCCTCCTCATCCTCCTTCTCCCTATCAACGCCGCACACTCATGGAGCATCCACGCTGGACGAGCTCGCGCGTGGCTAATCGACGCGCCGCGCAGTCGTCCGCTCCTGGTTCCGCTTCCGCTTCCGCACCCGCACGGCCAGGTGCCACGTCCGCGCCGTCAACGAGCGGCACATCGCAGAGTCGATGGGCACCCTCCTCCTCCACTTCCACATGGCGGACACAACATCCCGCACCAGCATCCAGCGCCAACAACACCCGCACATCTGACACTACTGTGGGCTCATCTAGCTCGCGCTGGGCTAGTCCATCCGCTTCTTCGGACCACGACATGGCTGCGCTCACGGCGACACTCGGCAGCACATCGATGCGCGACTCTACTCGTCGGGATGGTCTCCATGTGCGCGACACCACTCGCCCTTTGGGAGGCAAGACTTTGGACCGGCTGGCGCTGCTAGCGTCTCCGTCGCGCGGCCTCGACTCGTGCGCGTCGATCTCGAGCGAGCTGGCGTCGCAGGGGAGTATGGACCTCACCTCTGCGTCTGTTCAGGCCGAACTGCGCGGGTACATCGGAGACCGACTCACCACACGCGTGCTGCCATTGCTATCTGCACACGCGCCGCCACTTTCGGTGCTGGATTCGACGACGTACCTCGGTGCAGCGCGAGCAAGCGCTGCGGAAAAGACGGCGGCGGATGAGGAGCTGGGACAACTCATGCTGCAGACGCGCAAGCTGCGCGAGGCGGTGGTGTCGAGTCAGCGGGTGGACGCTTTTGCAGTCGACGTGTACGAGCTCTCGACGTACATTGCGCTGCTGTGTGCGGATGGACCCCAGCTAACGGCTACCCTGCCACGACTTGTCGCAGAGCTGTATCCTCACGTCGAGCCGCACGACTGCCCTGGTAAAAGCGGTGTGCGCGAGCTGGCAACGAGGCTGGGATTGGAGATGTACGATGCAGCCGAGCGGCGGATGAGGATGTGCTCGGTGTATTTGCTCTATGTGCTGTGTCTGTCCGGCCGCGCGGTGCGGTTGGGACAGTACGCAAACGATGCAGCGGGGGGAACGCAGCATGGACTGCGCGAGTACAGGCTACTGCGCACAAAACTCCTAGCTCAATGTGCTGACTTGGAGCCGCACGTGCGATTCTGCGATCGGGTGTATACGGCATTGCGCGCGGCGGACCCGCTGCAGCTCGCAGCGATACTCCGCGGAAACGGGAACGATGCAGAGTACACGATGGATGGATGGCAGAGGTTGTTGGTGCTGCATGCTGTACCTGGCGTGCGTGCTGCGGCATGGCAAGTCGCCACCAAGGCGTACACGTACCTTCCCATCTCCCCAACCTTGGCGAGTTTGATAAGTCAAGACAGTATGCCACCAACTACCCCACGGACGGGATACGAGTCGTACCTCGCCTCCATCCTCCTCCTGCAGACTGACATTCTTCCTCCCGCTTCACCACCGTCCAGCGACACGCCGGACGACTGGGATACGGACACGCAACCTTCCCCCGCCGAAGAGGATGCTCGTGTCCATCGCTTCCTCACATCCCACATCCCCACGCTTGCATCACGTCTAACAACGATTCGCTCGGGCGCCGCGGTGAAGCTGCGCTAGTTATTCTGTACAAACGCCAAGCTCGCCGGGGCGCTCTCGGCCGGTTTGACCGATAGCTCGCTCATCGCCAGCTTGCCCGCCTTGACAACAAAGTGGCTTCGTCGCGTCTTGTCTGCTGCGCCGGTGAGGTGTTTGATGAGCTCGCGCTGCGGGTCCGAGATGAGCGTGTAGGGGAAGTTCTGCTTGGCCTTCCAGTTGGCCAGCGAAGTGGGCGAGTCGTTCGACAGGCCGTATACGGCGTACTTGGCTGCAACGAACTCGTCGTGTGTGTCGCGGAACAGCTTGCCCTGCGTAGTACAGCCCCCCGTGTTGGCCTTCGGATACCTGCTCACACCGCTTACAAAAGTCAGCAAGTTGATAGTAAACAGGGAGGGAGGCTAATACGCACGTAAAGATCACAGCGTCCGAAAGATCAGCTGTGCTGATGTCCTTGCCTTCGTCCGTCTTGAGAGTGAGTGCGGGCAGCGGGTCGCCGACTTTGAGCACGCCAGGGGACTTGGCTTTGGGCTTCTTCTCCCCGTCGGCGTCAGTGTCCGCTTTGCGCTTCGTCGCCGCTGGCTTGGCGGCTGGCTTGGGTGCAGCGGCAGCCGCAGCAGCAGGCTTACCCGCGTTGCGCGCACTACGTCGTGGTGCCTCACTCATCTTGACCGAAACAATGGATGGATGGAGGATGCAAGCAAAAGTCCGAACACCATCCATCCATGATTCTTCGAGTTTCCCCTCCACCAAGACTCTACTTTTGCGCAAACTGGTCCGTGCCACAAACCCCGGCTCCTTCTCAATTTCGCCCTTCGCTTTCTCATATTCCACAAGACTCGGCCGGGGCAATATCACGGCATGCGAACTGGGTATCATGCTCATTGCATCCGCGTCCGCCTTCTCCATACAGAATGACAGCTACGATGCGGTGCCTTTGGCCTTGTTGATGAGGTTGCGCACAAGACCGCGCTTTCCGCCAGAGGCGGGCTGCGATGCTGCACCGCCGCCAGCCACGTCCACTCGTCCCGCCGTTTCGTCGGTCGACCACCGGCTGTGGCCGTACGAGTCCGACGCGCCGCCCGACGCCTGACTCGGCGTCTGCGAGTGCGTCGACGACGAAGTGGCACTGCGCAGCATATTGAGACTCGGCCGTCGCAGCCCTTCCCACCGACTGCCAGCCTTGTCGCGGCCAAACTCCTCTTGCCCTTCGCCGCCGCCGCCGACGCTGCCACCGCGCCAGGATGACCAGGTGGCAGAATCCGGTGTCAGCATGCGCCTGTCCGACGTAACACGCTCTTCAAGCCCAAGGGAGCCGAGTTCGGCCAGCTCGCCCAGCTCACCCATGTTGATCGACTCTTTGCGCGGAGGCGGCACGGGCGGCGTCGAGCTCGCCGTGCTGCTTCCGGCGCTGTCGCTCAGCCCCACCGCAGGAGAGCGCTCCCTGCGCGCAGCCGTGTACGAGCTCAGCTCCGTTGGCATCGACGGGCTGTGCCGATGCAGGCTGCGCGGCGACGTGGCAAACTTGTCGAGCATGGTGCGGCTGCCTCCGAGCACGGGCGTCTTGGGGTCGTCTTCGTCGCCGTCGTCCATGTCCACCACCGGCGTCGGCTTGGCTGCTGCAGCCAGCGCGAGCGCTCCCACTCCACCGTGCAGCGTGTCGGGCCCGTGCCGACGTCGTCGCTGGTCCTTGGGCGGCACAGCGGGCGCAGAGTCGCGCACATCTTGGGTTGTGCTTGAAGCGGGCCTCGTTGCGGTCGACGATTCTGATGCGTCGCCAGCAGCATCGTCCCGCACCCAGCCCTGCGTGGACTGCAGGTGCATTGGCGAGCCGAGCCCACTAGCAGCCGAAAGCTTTGGCGAGACGATCGGCTGCCTCTCCCCACCGAGGCCGTGCGGCTCGAGCCATCCGCTCTTTTGCGTAGCGTCGCCATCCTGGCCTCGACTTGCTGTTCCGGCACTGCGCTCGACACTGCGCTCGGCAGACCGCTCGGTCAGCTTCGCCCGATCCGACGAGGATTGGGTCAATCCTGCAAGGCTACGCTGCCCGGCATCCTGGGTCTGACGACCTTCGCTGCTGTGCGGCCTGCGCGAAACGCGTCGGTTGTACGACTGCGCTGCAGTGGCCGGGTAGTTGGGCGTGCGCGATTCGCCGGCCGAGAAGCTGTGCGCGCTGTGGCTCGCCGACCGCGAAGGCGAGTGATCCTCGCTCACGCTCGGCAGCTTGGAACGCAGCGCTGCGTTGCTGCCGCGAGTACTCAAACTCGGCGAAGGCCCCGAGCGCGTATCGCCAGCTCGCTTTCTCTCAAGAGCCAGTGCTTCTCCGTAGGCCGCCAGCTGGGCGGCGAGCGAGGCGCTCGTTCCACCAGGCCCGTCGGAAGCGAAAGGCGCGTCGTGGTTCAAGATGGCGTGCGCCTGCTCAGCTGCACTGAGATAGTTGGATCGCAGCGACGACGAGGACGCGTGGCTCGTCAGGCTGTCTGCGACCGACGGAGCTCGAGCAGGTCGGCTTTGTGCCGCAGAAGCTGCCACTCCGTTCTCTTCGGCAATCGACAGTGCTTGATAGCTCGCCGACAGACTGGGCGAGTCCCTCGAATGCGACTCGCTGGATGCGACCCCGACTCCGATGGCGCTGCTGCCGGAATGCGAGCCGGAGCTTAGCGTAGATACGTGGCTTCCGGATCGGTCCCGTGTGTTCAGATTGTATGCGCCCGAGGGACCCAGCGCGGCATTGGTCCTGGCCAACAGCGCCGTGTCTCTTGGATCAATCTGCTTGGGAGCCGTCGTGTTGCGCAGGGCTGCCGGAAGTTGGTGTGCGTGCGAACGGTCCTCTGCGTCGAGCGTCGAGTCTCCCGGCTCTGAGTCTGCGTGGTGGAGGAACTCTTGCAGATCATCGTCGTCAGCGGTGTGGTTGGCGGCGGAGCTGGCTTGGCTGCGTTCGTGATCGGTCGTGTCGGCGCTGCGTGTGCTGGCTCCACTGACGGATCGGTCCCGGTTAGCAGTCGCGCGGCTGCCGGTCGAACCTGCTCGCTGGCGCTCGATGCGTGCGGCCTCGGTGGAAACAGATGAGCCGAGGTCTTGGCTGTCGGCTGGACCATAGCTGCCCGGACGCAGAAGATCGAGGGATGCATTTCCTCTCAAGGGAAGCCGTGCCATGCGAGCCGAGTTGCTTGTGATCTGGTCGTTTGAGCCGGCACGCGCTCGTCGAATCTTGTTGCCCACGGACAGGGGATCGCGAGCGGCCGAGAGCGACGACGAAGAAGAAGTGGATCGAAGGCGACGCTGCTGGTCGAGCGGAGGCAGAGGTGGTTGGCCTGCGGCGGCGAGGATTGCATCTGCGTCCTCGCTCGAGCTCTCACTGGCGCCATGGCGGCGGGCGCCTCGCTGCAGGGAGGATGCGGCAGGGCGTGGATAGTCGAAGGACTTGCCAGATGCGCGTCCGGGCTTGGAGAGCGCATCGAGATTGATGGGGAGACCACCGCCCATGCTGCTCGCTGCGGAGGTGTCGGCCAGGAAGGAGCTCGAAGAAGCGGGCATAGACGGAGACAGCGTGGTGGACTGGCTGCCGGAATGCGATCCGCCAGTGGCTTTCCTGAGCATGTTGGAGAGGCTGCGTTTGCCGGCGAGCTTGGAGTGCTTCTTGCCCGGACTGGTTGTGCTGGCATCGTATGAGTGATCAATGTATCTGCTGGAGGTTGCCTGCGACAGACTGCCACCCATGTGTGATGATGAGCCGCTGGCAAGGGCGGCCCGGAGCGAAGCCGCCGGATGCGCGGCCTTTTCCAAGATGGAGGGTAAGGATGGTCGACGTTTGGACTCGCGTACGCTGCCAGATGCGGAAGCGCCGATGTTGGCGCTGGTGGCGCTGGTTCCTGCTGCCGAAGTACTGTTGGAGGACGACGATCTGGTGGTGGTGGCGGTCGATGGTAGCTGGCCGTTCGAATCCCTGTTCTCGAGCGTGAAGCCGGATGTAGATGCAGTGTGAGAGGCGCTCCTCGGCGCTGCCTGAGAAACGGAAGCGGACAGGGCGGAGGGCGAAGCGACGGGCAGAGGTGGCGTAGCGGCTGCGGTGGTGGTTTGGCTGCGGAGGTTGGGATTCGAGCTTGTCTTTGCGAGCAGGCCGTTCTTGGAAGGCGTGGCTGAGCGTGAGCCAGCCAGCCTGGAGCCATTGTTGGTAGCAAGAGTGTCGGAAGAGGCTTGTGTGTTGAGTCCGATGTGGGCCTGAGGGGTGCTGGGAACGGAAAAGGAAGTGATGCCTGCTGGTGCTGAGCCGTTGGATTGGGAGGCGGCGGTGGGCGAGAGTGGCGAGTTGCTCCTGCCGGAGGCGGCGTAGCGGATATAGGCGGCGGGGCCGAGGGCGACGTCGCCGCTGACGGTCTCTCGCGATTCGACCATGCCTGCGAGGCCGTTGGAACCGTAGGCGGAGATCCAGGAGCGGATGAGGTTGGCGCACTCTGTGTGGCCGTTGCCGAGAGCGAGTGCCTCTGGGACGAGGCCGTCCTTGTCTACGGCGGCGGGACGTGCGCCTGCTTCGAGGAGGATGCGGACGATGTCGAGGTGGCCGTTGGCAGCAGCAAAGTGAAGTGGGGTGGATGCCTCTGCGCCCGGGCCGGTAGATCCCTTTGACTTGAGGCGAGGCGCGTTGACGTCTGCGCCGTGGAAGATGAGCATGCGGACGCTCTGCTCGCTTCCGCCGGAGCAGGCGGCATGGAGGGGGAGGATACCGTTGAGGTTGCTGTTGGCTGGCTGGCCATTTTCGAGGGCGAACTTGACGAGGCCGATGTTGCCCGTGGCGGCGGCGTTGTGCAGGCCGAGATTGGGATGCATGCCGTCGACGTGGCCCGAGTTGCCGCCGAGGCCGCTCTGGCCGACGGCCTTGAGCGTGGTGCGGCTTACAGCACTACGCAGCATGATTGGTGTAGGGCGGTGAGGGCGAGGTCGAGTTGGTGGTCGAGTGGGACCGCGCCGAGGAGCGGCGAGATTGTGTGGATGCAGAGATGCCGCGATCAGGGAGAAGAGGGCGGCATGCTGGGAAAGGGCGGCACTCGGCCCGTATCGAGGGCGATGTTCGAGCCACGCGTGCGCGATGGAGGTAGGTTGAGAAGCTGAGAAAGCACAAAGGTAAGCGCTTGTGCAGCACCGGGGTCGTGTGAGCTTAGGCGGACGCAAGTGTCACAGCCAGTGCGTATGGGCAGGTGGGGATGATGGTTGTGGGAATGGCGGCACGCGGTGTGTGATAGTGTCCAGGCGCTGGGTGGATGGCCGTGGGATGGAGGCAGGGAGGCGAGGCGAGATGTGGCGAGGAGGTGTGGAGCTGAGTTGCGAGAGGCGATGTTGCTGCGGATGTGAAGTCGGGCGTTGGTCGGCGAGTCGTGAGAAAGTGGAGTGAGAATTGGCGGCCGAAGCGCCGGCTGCTGGTCTCAGTCGCGCGGGCCGCCCGAAAAGCCACGCCTTTTGGAGGGTGTGGAAATCGTATTCTGCGGCTGCTGCTGCTGCTGCTGCTGATGCTGCTGCTGTGCTTTAAGCTTCTGCTGTGCTTTCGGCTGCCGCTGGGCTGCATCGCGCACCGAGCCCGACGCAGCTGGGCGCAACGGCGCGTGAGCTTCTGCTGCTGCTGCTGTTCCGAAAAATTACACTTGGCGAGGGGCCTTCCGTCCGTGCAGCTGCTCCATCAGGGTCAACATGGGCCGCTGGAGCGAGCAGATCAGTGATGTGAGTCCATCTGTCTTCGTAATTCGGTCTGTGAGCACGATCAGCAGAACGATGCGTAAGAGGAGCGACCGAGTGGCGACAAAATCGTTGCGCTTTCGGGAGTTGCTGCGAGTGGGTCGCCGTTGCAGCATGCAGTAGCGGTGCGGCAGTTGAGAGTGGCGAGCTCGAAATGCGCCTCGACGGCAAAAGCACCGACGCTGCTCGATCGCCGATGCATCGACGCCGCTATCTGAAAGCTCTGTTGCGCTTGCCAGACCGAAATGAGTCCCGTCTTGGATCGAGTTTTGGCTCTCAATCTGACGTAGGTGGGTGCAGCTTCATATGATACTGCGGATACTGCGCTGGGGCCACGCCGATCGCATCGTTATCTGCAGCAGCGCCTCAGTGACTTCGCGGACCGGGCATGATGAAATGCTCAAAAGATCGAACCTCGAGTTGCCGTGCAGCGACAGATGAGCTCCAGCGCCGGACCGCATCGACTGTCAAGACGGCAGCGGAGCGTCCGGAGCGTCGGAGAGTCCGAAGCGGCCTCATGCACTGGGCACCGCGCGATGGCGTAGAAAAGCACACACGGTGCAGGCAACCCCCAGCTTTGACCAGCGTCGGCAAAGCCGTCTGCCGTTGCTGATCAGCTCCAACCCACACTCGGCCTCTCAGCGACGGCAGGCCCGACTTCGAAAGCAGCTCCCGCACAGTGCTGTACAGGAATCTACTAAACCAAGCGAGCAAGCAAGCAAAGAGCGCAGATCAGCTCGTTGTTCAAGTCCGAGCGAGGCCGTGGGAGCAGCAGCCTTGGCGCTTCGGTTAGCCCGCTTTGACGTGGCTCGACAAGCTCGAGCGTCGTGACAGCTGCTGATCAGCAGGTGCGCGCACGTCCACCCATGCACGCGGAGCCTTTTCTTCCCTCTTGATTTTGGATAGCAAAACGTGCGCCCTTTTTGGTGGTTGCCCTTCCGCCAAGGCTCAACTGCTCAAAAAGATGCAGGGGCCCTGCAGCTCGAGCCTCGCCTGTCTGCTGTCTCGTTTTCCGGGACGTGGCGGCGAGGCATTTTCTTTTTTGGTGAGGCGACTTCTCCACATGCTCAGCTGCGCCCATCAGCAGGCGAGGCTGCTGTGGCGGACTGCTGGTGTTGTTCGCTCGGCTCGTTTTTCCCTGACTCGAACCCTGGATCGCAGGAGCAGCGCAACGCAGCGCCGCACTGCACCGCAACCCTGAAGGCGGGAACGGGCGCGCAGCATTCATTCGACCCTCCCGACCCGACGCTGCACCTCGAGAGCTTCTCGGGGCTCCTCCACGCCTTCTTTCCCGTCACCATCGTCTTGGCTCCTCTCCGCCCACCATCGCGGCGTCGGTCGATCCGCTGACGACGCTGCTCATCATCCTCGTGACCAATCCTCGTTTCAAGTCTCGAATAGTCCGCCTCCAAGCAACCGAGGTCACCGACGTCCACGTCGTCTTTTCGATCGCTTCATTAAGTTCCAGGCGACCTTTGCTGCAGCTGCACCGTGGTTCGAGCTTGAGCTAGAGTCAAGCATCCTCTGATCACACCTCCTGCACCCTACCCGCAACTCCGAATCACCGGCATCCTCGCCCATTCGTCCGTGCAGAGTGGAGCAGGCGTGGCCATGGACGTTCTGCGCAAGGTCAGCGGCGCAAGCGCCCGCGCCGTGCCTGCTTCCCACGCAGGCACCGCTGCCAGCGGCTCATCCAACCATGCCCCCGCGTCCACTGCCAGCACCGCTTCCGCTTCCAACTCGCTTCTCAGCGCTTCCCCCGCACGCTCGCCGAGAAGCAGCATCTCGCGCGACTCGGTCAAGGACAAGGATGCCGCCTCCTCCCGCATGGCAAAGATGCGAGCCGCAATGCACATCGGCTCCGTGTATGATGACTGGGTAAGCACACTCTCCCGCTCTCTCCTCTCCCTCTCGCTCCCCTCACACCCCATGCACCCGCCAACATGAAGCCCTCGCCGCTATGCGCCATGATGCTGACCGCAAAACGCTTCGTTCTTCGTCTCATCGCAAAGCCGATGTACTCTGCCAACGGCGATGACTACATTGTCGGAGACGTCATTGGTTTTGGCGCCTCGTCCGTCGTGCATCAAGGCGTCTTCAAGCCGCTCGACAGGGCGTGCGCCATCAAGGTGATCGACCTCGAGGCATACGGCCGCGACACAGAGGAGCTGCGCAGAGAGACGCAGCTCATGTCGCTCTCCAAGCATCCCAACGTGCTGCGTGTGCGAGGATGCTGGGTCAAGGGTGCCAAGCTGCACATCGCCACGCGCCTCATGAGCAGCGGCTCCATGCTCGACATCATGCGCTTTGCCCATCCAGAGGGCTTTGACGAGCTCGTCATCGCCACGGTCCTCAAGCATGCCCTCGAGGGCCTCAACTACCTCCACATCAACGGCTGGCTCCATCGCGACCTCAAGGCGGCTAACATTCTCGTCGACGACGATGGCACGGTGCTCCTCGGCGACTTTGGCGTGGGCGTCTTTGTCGGCGACACGGACAAGTCGTCCGGCTCGGTGTCGAGCGAGGGCAAACGCAAGAGCTTTGTCGGCACGCCGTGCTGGATGGCACCCGAGGTGATCGAACGCAAGCACTACGGCACCAAGGCCGACATTTGGAGCTTCGGCATCACCGCGCTCGAGCTGGCGCAGGGCCGCGCACCCAACTCGAAACTCAACCCGGTCAAGGTGCTCATGCGCACCATGCAGGACGAGCCGCCGCAGCTCGATCGAACGGGCGGCGCGCACAAGTACTCGAAGCTCATGGACGATTTCGTGCGCCAGTGCCTGCAGAAGGACCCGGAGAGGCGACCCACGGCGGACAAGCTGCTCTCGCACGGCTTTTTCAAGCAGGCCAAGGCGCCCAAGTTCCTCATCTCGGCCATCCTCGCCGGTCTGCCGCCACTGGCGGATCGGCAGGAGCGTCGCCGACTCGCCTCGATCCACTCGACGCAGCACTACCTCTCGTGGGACTTTGGCACCATCAACAGCCGCACCACCACGCCCAACCTCGAGCGCCTCGATCCGTTCCGCAATTTCACTGGCGTGGTCTCGCTTCCGTCGCCGCAGGGATCGGTGCGGTCCACCAAGCTGGTTTCGATCGACGGCCACCACGTGCTCGCCACCGAGGAGGACGACACGAGCCTCATGCGCCGATTCAGCAGCTTCGACGACGCGCTCGCCAAGGAGGGCGCGATGCACGGCAGCTTCGGACGCCGTCGCGGCCGCTCGGTGGATGCGCTGGGCCATCGCAAGTCCGTGTCGTTTGAGGGCCAGGACAGCGGCGGTGGTCGTGCGGGAGCCGAGACGGATTCGTTCGGCACGGCGGGCGTTGCGTCGTCGTTGGCGCCGATTGGCGAAAAGGTGTCGCCCATGGTGTCGCCCACGCAGCCGCCAGCGGCTGCCGAGGAGCCGACGAGCTTGCGGCTGAGCGCCGAGGACACGGCCACCGACCGGGACACGGCGGCGGACGATCGAGAGGCCAACGCAGCCGCGCCGGAGCAGTCTGGCGAGAGGCAGGGCGTTGGAAGCGGTGAGATGACGCTCAACGGATCGTCGCAGGGCCAGAGGTCGGTGTCTTCGGCCACCACGGCGACGCTGGTAGCCAGTCGCGGCGACGACAAGGACGAATCGAAAGCGGCTGCAATTGCCACTGCACCGGCGCCCAACATGCTGCAACGCACAGCGAGCCGGCTACGAGGCAACGGTGGGGAGGCGGCGTCTGGTGCGCACACCAAGCATCACAAGCGCGAGTCGGTGTTTGGCAAGCTTTTCAAAGGCACCAGCTCCGGTCGCAAGGAAGGCAAAGTTTGAACCCGCATCTACACCAAGACATTCTGCATCAGCATCAGGCATCAGGATCGGAGACGCATGCAATTTTCACAGAGCATATACCCTTGTCATCGGTGGTGGTGGTGAGTGCGGGCCAATACTCCACATGGCGGAGGGAGGGGGGCGGTGTGTGAAAATTTACGACGCTTACGCACGGGCCGGCACACGCGCGCCGGTGGAGTGGGGGAAGAAATGAAGCCGATTGCGGGCGGTTTTGTGGTATGCTGTGCACCACCAACTGCAACCACTGTAACACGGCAAAGGCAACAAGGAACCTTGGTTACCGCACACCGGTCACGGCTTTGAACGAAAGGAGAAACGAGGATGCGTGGGGCTTCGCTGGCGTCGAGTTTGGCGTTGCCGCTCACGACCGCGTTTGGGGGCGCGCAAACGCTATGGTGGCCGAGCCCCACCTCCTCGCCTCCACGGGTCGTTCTACTCTTTATCCCGGGCAACCCGGGGTTGGCATCGTACTACATTGACTTTCTGCACGCGATCTACACCTCCAAGCACCTATCGGGGGTTGGGATTGAGATCGTTGCAGTTTCGCATCGGGGGCATGCCCCCCTGCCGCGCGTGGGCACAAATGCGGTGTGGGGCGACAACGCTACGAATGCATCGCAAGCTGCCAGGGGGTGGGGAACATCGCTTTCGGACCAGGTGCGACACAAGATCGGCCTGCTCGATGCTATCAAACGTCAATACCCCCAGGAGGGCACTAAAGTGGTGGTTGTTGGACACAGTATTGGCGCATGGATGGCGGGAGAGGTGCTAAAGGCTCGACCTGATGCGGTGGATGGACTGCATCTGCTATTCCCAACGATGGCATGGATTGGACGCACCCCCAATGCGCGTCGGATCAAGATTCTTGCCAACCGTGCCGTCACGGCAGCTGTACTCCCGGTGCCACTCGTCGTGCTATCGCTATTGCCGCTATGGGCGCTGGTGTGGGTGATTCGGCTGCTGACGCGACAACCGACCGCTGCAGCCCTTGCAACTGCCGAGTTACTCACGACCCCCGGGGCGGTGTACAACGCCCTCACCATGGCAGGTCAAGAATTCACCACAGTGCAGGCGCTTGAAAAGCCGACAGTGGATGCGCTCCACGCCTTTACCACTGAGCGCGGAGGCAGGATTCGAAGCTACTGGGCTGCAGACGAGACCGATGCCTGGGCTCCAGGTTGGATCCGCTCCCAGGTCGAATCCACCCTCTCCCTCCAGCGTGTCCACCTCCCGCCCTCGCTCGGACTCAGCGGTGCTAGTAGGAAGAGCGAGGGACCGCGCAGAGGCTCACACGTTCGAACACGAAGCTTCTCCGTGTCAGAATACCGGAGTTCGCCCGGCTCGATTCCTGACCTTCGCCACGCCAAGGCAATGCGCCGTCCTAATGGCGAGATCGTCATCGAGGCCCAGGTGGTCGAACCCAGCAGCGAAAGCGAAAGCGACGAACCCACGAGGGGTAATAGCGAGCGTGCGGCCCAGTATCATTATGGCCGTGCCAGGGCGACTGCAACGCACTGCAGGGTGGGCATGCCACATGCTTTTTGTCTCGACCATTCCGAGGATATGGCGAGCATTGTGGCGCATTGGATCGCGCACGACCATCTTGCCAGCTCCAGCTAGCAGCAGCAATACCAAGGCGAGGACTAGAACCGGCGCGTATGAGGTGTGGGTGCAGGTCGGGCGTGAGGTGGATCGGGTCCAGGCGCGTCTCTTTCGAGAGACTTTACGCGACTCTTCCGAAAAGAGCAGCAGCAGAGCAGCGCTCGGGGGCGCAAAATTGGCGAATGCGCGCAGTCTCTCAGCGCTCGGGTCGCATCCGACGCGCAGCTTTTGGGGCAAGAGAACGTCTGTGCAGAAGCGCATCCTTGCTTCTTCTCCTCCACCGCGCCCTACTCCCTTCCTGATCCTCATCACTCCGCTCTCACACACACACGCACACACACGCCATCTTTGCATCTGGGTTCCTGCTTCAATGTCGTCGATCGCCGGCCCATCGGGGGCACACGAGGACGACGTGGTCATGGTGGATTCGGAGGGCAACACGCTCGCCACCTCGCCCGGTGCCGAGGAGGGTGGATCCGACGCGCCCGAGGACGAGTACGAGATCGAGTACATCGTCAGCCACTCTACCGAAGAAACCGACGACCAGCTGTCGTACTTTGTCAAGTGGAAGGGCTACCCCGAGTCGGAAAACACGTGGGTGTTTGAAAGCGACATGGGTGGTGCGCAGGAGATGATCTCCGAGTACTGGGCCAAGTTACCCCAGAAGCTCGTGCAGAAGGTCAAGGGCGGCAAGAAGAAGCGCCAGTCATCGACGCCGCAGCCATCGAAGCGCGCACGACGCGAGTCCTCGGTGCCCACCCGCCGCAACAAACGAACCAACGGCCAAGTTGCGCGTTCGGTTTCACCCGATGACGAGGGATTGGACGACGAAGATGCGCAGCTCGAACGCATCCGATCGGATCCATCGTTGGCGGATGAGGAACGTGCACTGCTGGAGACGCAACATCTGCATGCAAAGCGACTCGACCGTCTGCGTAAGCGCTATGCGCGGATCGCCGACTGGGATCCCATCGTACGCCGCATCGAGGGCGTGGAAAAGATGAGCGACAACAAGATCCGCGTCTTTATCCATTTCGACAACGGCGACAAGCTGGCGTTTGAAAGCGCCGTCGCCCACCACCGATGTCCGCTCAAGCTGTTGCAGTTCTACGAGGCCAATTTGAGGTTCCGCGAGCGCGATGCGACGCAGGAACCTCCGCTGGTGGGCGAGGAACCCACGGAGCAACTCGATCAGTACCTCTCGCGCGACCAGGACGAGTCTCAACAGGACGGCCAGGACGGCCAGCAGCAGCAGGAGGAAGAGGAGGAGGTGGTGGCAGAAGCGGTTGCACAGCAAGATGAAGAGGCAGAGGAGGTGGAGCAGGCACCACCGAGTGAAGAGCCGCAACACCTTGACTCGTCACAGACCCAAGATCAGCCTGTATCCTGAGCCTCCCCCCTTCGCCGCGTTGATTGTACGAATTGCATGCTGTGTTTCTTTTTTTTTTTTTGCCTCTACATTGCGTGTGTGCCAGCCGTGTCCTTCTTCGCATCGTGTCTTGCGCGCAGTCGTATTCTCGTCGGTAAAGCCAGTGGCGCTTCTCCGTCCGCAAGAAGTTCGAGCATCTTGATCTCAATGCCGCCAAAAGCCTCTGCACCCCCGCGGCGCTCGAACGAGAGACGAGGGCAGCCCCACGGACTTCATCGAGAAGCCGCCAGCAACAGCCCGCTCCCATGCTCTTCCTCCCTCCCGCCCCTTCATCTCCAGCTCAACCCCGAACATCCAGACTCATTCGCTCGCTCGCACCACCCGCTCCATCTTGAGCACGACACACACCACCCACGAAGATCAACGAGAAGAAAAGTGCTATTGCGACTGCATGCTCCAAACCAAGTTAGACAGCGGCGCTCTCAAGCGGCGCGACTCTCGTTCTGCGCCTGCTGCGCCTGCTGCGCCTGCTGCGCCTGCTGCGTGTGAGGCACAGGCGGCGGCAGCGCCGGCACGGTCGCAGTCACCCCCGCCGACGCAGCCGCATTCGCCGCAAAGCTCCACACCTTGATGTCCCCATCGTCGGACCCACTGACGATCTTGTCGTCCGTCAGCGACACGCACGTCACGGCGCCCTTGTGGCCCACGAGCGTGTTCTGGCACAGGCCCGTGTCGCGGTCCCAGATCTTGATCGTGCGGTCGTGCGACGCCGACACGATGCGCAGCTTGTCCACATCCAGCGACCACACGCCCTCCACGTGCCCAAACAGCGTCCGGATGCACCGCCCCGTGCGCACGTCCCACACCTTGAGCGTGTTGTCCAGCGAGCCCGAAATCAGCACCGGCCGCGGCTTGGCGTGGTGGCGCTCACCATTGGCGCCGGCACCGTTCGCATCGCCATCGCCCGCGCGGCTCGACTGGCCACCCGACTCGTCGCCCGACCGGTTGCCGCTACCACTGCGAGCCCCGCGCATGCTCGGGTCCAGGTCACCCATCTCGGCATCCAGCGGCAAAGGATCCACCAGGCCAGCCTCGCACAGCCGCTCCTGCACACGCAGCAGCGCCTTGTCAATGCGTCGGCGCTGCTGTCGCTGTTGTGTCGACGACGACGACGACGCAGCAGCCGTACTGGAGGACGACAGCGGCGACGGCCCCGTGACGCCACGTCGGGCAGCGCCGTACAGCCGCTCGCCCGTCTCGGACGCATTCGACGGCCGACGCCCAGCTGCATTCCTAGCGCCACCGGGGCCCACATCAGCAGCGCCCACGGCCGACGCCAGCCCGCCCGACAGCCGGCGCGAATGCGACAGGCTCGCATCGCCCAAAAAGTACGACTCTTGGTCTTCCAGCGAGAGCATGTCCTGGTCGCCATTCTCGACCACGTCCGGCGCATCGTCGTCGCCGTTTCCGTTTCCGTGCACCGAGCCGCGACGAGACGTGCCGTTGCGCTGAGCCTGCGGGCCCTCGGCGCCCACACCGCCAGCCGCGCCGCCGACGAGCTTGCGCACCGCCTCGTCGTCCATCATGACGAGCTTGAGGCTCTGCACCTGGCCGACGTGGCCCTCGAACGTCAGCAGACACTCGCGCAGGCCGAGGTCCCACAGCCGGATCGAGCCGTCGTCCGAGGCGGAGAAGAGGAACGTGCCAGCCGCGCGCGGGTCCTCGTCCTTGATCGAGGCGGCAGGGCGTCCTTCGCGCAGCGCCTCGCGCAGCCGCTGCTGGCGCTTCTTGGCAGCCGGGCCCGTCCAGAGCGTGACGGCATTGACCCAGTCGCGATGTCCGCGCAGCGTGTAGCACTCGCCCGTGCGGAAGTTCCAGATCTTGATGTTGCTGTCGGCACTGCCGCTGGCGAGCGTGTCCTCGTTGAAGTGGAGACAGACGATGCCTTCGGTGTGGCCCTCAAGCGTCCGCATGAGGGCGCCCGTGCGCCAGTTCCAGATCTTGAGCGTGCGATCCATCGAACCAGTGATGAGCTTGGCCTCGTCGAACTGCAGACAGCGCACACCGCGCGTGTGTCCCTCGAGCACACGCAGCATCTCGCCCGTCTCGAGATTCCAGATGCGTGCGGTGCGGTCGTAGCTGCCGGTGATGACCACAGGAAAGGCGGGATGCGCGAGGTTCTCGTTGAACTGCAGACACATGATGCCGTCCGTGTGACCGGCGAGGGTGCGCGAAGTGTACCTGCCGCGACGCCAGTTGCGCTCGATGGCCAGGCGCTCGCAGTAGACCGACTTCCATGGACGCGTCTTGGGAACGGAGCCCGTCGACGAGCATGGGGTGGCCTCACCGTTGAGGCCGCTGCGCTGCTTCTTGAGCGGCGGCGCGTCGCGATCGCGCATCTGCAGATCGCGCTGGCCGGAGACGGAGCGCGAGTGTGCTCGACTGGACGACGAGGGCGTGGGGCTGGATGCGCGCGATCGCGACTGCTTCTCGAGTGCAGCGGCGTTGGCGGCGGCGGTGATGGTGCGTTTGAGCGTGCCCGGTGTTGTAGACGAGGTGGCTCCGGAGCCGTCGGAGCTGAGATCGCGCGACTCGGGCGTGCCGAGCTGGACGGCGGGGCCCGGAGCACGACGTCTACGCTCGCTGAGGAGCGGCAGGCCCCAACCGCATTTTTCACACTTGCGTTCGATGTGCTGCTCGCACATGTTGCGCCAGAGCAGATCGTCGTCGGCCAGCTGCTTCCACGAGCGGCTCACTTGGGCGGCGCGGCCGAGGCTGATGGCGTCGAGGTGACCGAGCACCTTGAGCGAGACCTCGCGCGGGAAGAGCGAGAAGGGGTCGATGCGGATGGCCAGCGCGAGCTCCGAGGAGAGCAGCGAGAGCTGGCTGAAGCAGCACATGGTGAGGATGCCCTGGAGGATGAGGGCCCTGCGGGAATGCGACGAGGAAGAGAAGAGCGACCACACCGTGTTGACGGCGGTCTGATCGGACAAGGGCAGACTTTCGATCGACTGAGGCGATCCAAGGTGCAAGACAAGACATAGCTTAGAGTCAGCAACCAGGCCTTTTCTTCCCAGATGTTTGGAACGGAGGGGAAGAGAAAAGCCAAGCTCGGAGAGGTTGGGAATGTACCACATCACTTATAGCGCACGACCTATAAGGCAGATCGAGGCTTCAAACAGAGTGTTTCGTTATAGCATGATCAAGGGTCACGAACACCGAGACGAATCCCGATGATCGCTGTGCAGCGTCGAGCGTCCGCGATTAGACAGTGGACGACACGATGCTGCCTGACCTGCATCGCTTTCGGACGGCTCTCTGAGCTCGTGCCGAAAGATGCGGAGAAAGACAGAGGAAAGGAGGAACGAGAAGGGGAAGAGGCAACCAGGGCGGGACAGTGTTCAGCAACTTACCTTCTGAAGGCGGGCGGTGGTGCCCTCGTCGGCCATGCGTTGGTGCCTGACGCACAGCTTGCGCGTTGCCGGAGGTACGAGCGGCGTAGCGCCGGTGGAAGTGCAAGAGTCTTCGTCTGTGTTCATGGGAACATCCTTGTCGGCGATCTCGACGTCCTCATCGGAGCCACGTAGACCGCCGCGGTGCGCTCCGGACGGGTTGAGTGCCTCGCTCTGCATGGCAGGCGAGAGGGTAAGCGGACTGGGCGGACGGGTGCCGCTGCGGCTGAGGGGCCTTGCGCCGCGCTGGGATAGCGAGATGATGGCGGGCGATGCTCTCTCGCCAAAAGGCACATCGAAGTTGGTCGAGGCGTCGGCAGGACCGCATCGTCGGTTCGAGAGGTCGGCGGCGGCACTTGCATACGCGGCCTGGCTGAGACCGAGGAGGCCCGATGCGGCGGATTGGTGTGCTGCTGTGGCCGACGAGGTGGCGGGTGATGGGGCCTGCATTGTGGCGGCTGGTTGCGCAGTCGCACTCTTGGGTATGATGGCCCAGCCATCTCCCGCCGTGACATTTGCCAGGGACGAGGTGACTGGAGGTTGGGTATAAGGGGCTGCCGCCAGAGGAGGAGGCGAAGGCGAGGCGGCTCGGAGGGAGGCGATTGACTTTTGCAGCGGGCTGTTGGTAGCGCGTGCAAAGAGCATGGGGTCTTGCTGATGCACAGCTGGGGGCGTGTGTACCGAAAGGGTAGCCATGGCTGTTGTGGTGGGGTGATCGGATCTGTGAGAGTGGTGGAGGGACTGGCTGCCCTTGAGCGAGTCTGAGCCCAGGTGGTCGTCGTCGTCGTAGTCGCTGCGTGAAGACTGTGCGGGAGACGATGGAGGCGACACAGCGGAGCCACGCCGCCTGCTAGAAGAGGCACACGGTGTGGAAGCGAGGTCGTGTTTGGGTCGAGGCAGCGACGAGGGCGCGATGGATTGGGACTGGTCGTAGTCCAGGGTATGGCGAGAGGACGAAGCGACAGCCGATGTGTCCGCAATGTTGTGGTGGTGGAGATGATGTTGGTGGTCGAGGTGATTGGTGTGGGATTGGGACCACGAGGTGGATGTTGTGGAGGAGGAGGACGAGGAGGACGGATCCTGGAAAGAGACCATCTTGCCCTTTTTCTTGGCGAATGCGCCCTGCTGCAGGCTCGGACTTATGGCGTAGGAGCGAGCCGAGGCGGTGCCGATGATGCGGGGAGATTTGATGGGATTCGAGCTCAGCCGCTATGTGCGCAGCAGCGATTGCATGGCAGAGCGATATTGAGCGTTGCTCGAGCTGAAGTGCGCAGCGGCGGAAGCGTCCGTTCCGAGGCTAGAGAATGCGGGCGAGCTGCACCGATGCGATCTGGTGCGTGGGAATGCGCACTAGCGAGGCGATGTGCTGTGCTCTATGCCGGCGGGCAGGGGAAGCAAACACCCCAGAGCTGCTTTGCGTTGTTGGAACGTGGAAAGCAGGCCAGGTGTGCGCGTCGAAGCGAACCAATGCGGTGCTTGGGCGATCTGCGCAGCAGCACGAAAGGATGGCGTTATTGCGAGTGCAGATCGAGGAGGCAGGGTCTTGCTCGCGTATGTGCAGGCCAGTTGAGGGTCCGCTGCAAAGGAGAGTGAAGGAGAGGGTGGGGAACAAAGAAAGGGAGAGGGTGGAGGAGGATGGCGAAGATGATGTGCGAGCGACCCCGGCTGGGTTGCGTGCGAGCGCGAGGGCCAGGCAGGCAGGCGAGCGTGGGAGCGTGGGAGCGATGGAGCGGCCGAGCCGAATCAGCGTCGTGCCTTTTGCGTTGCGCTGCGCTGCGCTGCTGGGCTGCCAAGCAAAAAAAGAGTGTGGGAGCGACTCGGCGCCACCGAAAATCCGACTCGGCAGTGCCGCAGAGCGAGCCAAAATCCGAACCGCTTCCAACAACAGCTGAGCCGTGGCAGCTGACTCGCTTGTCCGGCACCGCTGTCACAACTGCCTCGAGCAACTCCACCAGTTCAAGTCAAGCCCGACCAGCTCTGCGAGCGCCTCGACCATGCTCAGCATAGGTCGAGCGTTCCAGAGGCTCAGCGATGGGAGGCTCAGTTGAGACGCGAGCCAGACGTGCGTTTCGTTTCGGATTTGCAAGCTCAAGGCTCGATGGCACCATCGCCTCGCTATGGAATGAAATTGTGACGGGTGTGACTTTGTGACTTGGTCAATTTGGCCGGTGAGTCGCAAACGCAAATTGGCGACTGCGGCGGGCGCATTCCGGCCCCACTTGTCACACTTGGCTGCTTCTTGTGTTTGCTGGTTTTGATTGTCACTGCTCTGCGTCGACGGGTCGGAAGAGCCGTGCTTTTCCAGCTTAAGCTCTCTTTTGTGAGCCTGCGTTAGGATCGGTCCGGTCAGCAGACCCAGCCTCATGCGAATTTTTCGTGGCGCATGCGCAAAATGACGAGCTTGCCTCTTCGGCTTTCGACAGGCCGCACCATCCTTGTGGCTCAACTTAACACTCTGAACCAAAATTCGCCGGTACGCTCCCGTCTGCTTCGGTTCAGACTCACCCTGTTCTTCCAAAAACCCTCTGTTCACCACGGTCCGAAATCGAGCCGAAAAAACGAGGCCCCAAAATCGCACCCAAATAGTACACTCGCTCTCGCCTCGAGCATCACACAATGCGCAACGGCATCACAACGCAAAGCATAGGATCACAGTAGTGTTGGGATTCTTTTGGGGTGTGAAGCAGCGCACGGCTGTGGGTGCGTTGCCACCTGGCTAGATAGATGTGTGGGGTGCGTGCGGGGTGTGCATGCGGCGTGTGTGGGTCGAAACCCAGACCAGGTGCGCCCAACCAACGACGCACGACAATGCCACGACCGAAGCAGCCAGATCAACGGCCCAGCATCGCTTGCGTCACGTCGGCTGATCAAGGATCCCACCTGGTCATGAATGGGGGGATGCGTAGGGAAAGAGAGAGAACAGTGTACAAAGCGATTGCAGATAACGGCGTCGCCAAGGAGACCTTTTGACCACCACGACGCACCCGCTCAGGCCCGAGAGGCCTGCAGCAGATGCATCAGAGGTGGAGTGGTGGTGGACAATGAAAGGGTGGATGCCAATACAAGGTGCGCAGAAAGGAAGGAACGAGAGAAAAACACAACACGGAAACAAGACTAGATCAAAGCCTTGCCTTTTAGTTGTCCTTCATCTCGACGTCCTCCTCCTTCTTGGCGCCCGACTTGCGTGCAATGATCTTCTTGCGGTCCTCGTCGAGCTTCAGCTTGGTGATCACAACGTTCGAGGGGTGGATGCCGTGGGGGATGGTGGCACCGTTGGCCTTCTCGCGGTGGATGCGCTCAATGTTGATCACCCACTTCTTGCGGTACACCTGGGTGACCTTGCCCTCGGCACCCTTCTGCGAGCCACGGACGATCAGAACCTCGTCGTCCTTGCGAACGGGGAGCGAGCGGATCTGCATGTGCGAAACAAAGGAGAACAGGTTAGAAGCAGGGTCTTTGGATCGGATTCTGCACGCGGCGCATCCGACATCGAGGCCGCTGAAAGTAGAACTGCTGGGATGCGTGTTGGTGGGCGTAGCGCCGCCTGTCGTCGGTCGGGTGTCGCGAAAAAGTCGTGGTGCACGGAACGAGTCGAGGCAGCATCGAGATCGATGATGCGCAGAGTCCTTCCTGGAGAGAACTTGCAAACAACGTCCTCCAAGCACCGCGCCATCTAATCTTTGTAGCGGTGTGTCGTCCTGATCATCCTGCATCTTCCTGTCCCTGACCATATGGCTGCTTAAACGACCGGCTGGCGAGAGACGTGAAGCGCAATGTAAACCGACCGCACGACCTTCCACAGCCCTGTCGCCGGCATTGCTTGTCCTTGCCGGGGCAATTACGATCCGAGGCAGAACGCAGTGCGACAGTTCAGATCTGGAGCTTGCTGGGATACTGGACGGTCGAGGATGGTCGCTGCAGTGGACTGGAACAAATGCGAACAACTCTGCCGCCTCCACGAACAAGAACAAAGCCATCTGCCTTGCGTCTCCTGACGGCCGAGCGCTTCTCCCACGCCGTCGTAGATCCATGCAGATGTTCCTGTCATCATCTGCTGCGCCATCATGCGTGTCGTGGCCGACATCCAATAGAGTCTCCACCGCTTCCGCAACTGATCGCAATGTCTCCTCCCGACTATCCGTCCTGCTTATGCTTCCAACTGTGCTGTGCTGATCATTGTCGAATGGTCCGTCAAGTGGCGGATGTGCTCATGCTGGTATCGTGCAAGGTGAGGTGCGAATAGAATGCGTCGTACGGATCGTGTCGGGTTGCATCATGTGTGGAGTGTCGAGGGGCATCGATGTTGGGTGCAGCCGATTGAAAGTGGCATACTTACGCCGTGCTCGGATCGGAGCTCCTTGTTAAGGGAGGCCGACATGATCTTTCGGCGGATGTGAGCGGGGGCATCGAAGTGAGCCTTGCGCTGAACGCGACGCGACGAAGAGACCATCTTGAAGTATAACGAAACGGGTGGTGACGATTGGTGGTTGGTGATGGAAGGTTGGAGGAGCAGGCGTCCCAAGACGATGACCACCCGGACTGGGCTTGCCAGCCTCGAATCAGCGAAGCCGCCTTGCCAGGCCCCCGGTCCCACAAGACAGCGCTCCAGAGCCAATCTCTCCCTCTCGTCCGTCCAGCCTGGCATTTCCATGCCCGCTGGTTCCATCCTTCCCAGCCTCGAAGATTTGGTGCTGCAGCCCCACTCTCGTGCTACAGCTAGAGGAACTCTGCGCTCTGCTGCCTGCTTTCTTGCCAGGCCAAAAAGTGAGGCTGCAGAGCCACTCTCGTCCAAGTCAACGCAGCCTCTCGACTGGGCTCCGAGCGGTGCCGCCTGCGTGTGCGAGGGTGTGGCTCAGGGCTGGCCCAAAATTCCAATTTCAACGCTCACCTTTACGCCCTTTTTCGAACATTAAGCCAAAAGGCACGTGATAGATTCACACCTCGGCCGAGGCCCGATCATGGAAATCGGAAAGCGTGCAACCCTGTATCGGCACTAGACCGATGCGGAACACCCTCACCGCACCGTGTCCTCCGTTCGAGGAAGCAATGCTCGGCCATCACTCTGCGCTCAGTAAGGCCGCCGGGAGCAAGTCGGGGTCGCGTCGGAACGCTCGGACAGCCGAAGCGGAAGCCGGAACCACACGATTTTCCGGGTCATCACGGTGCGCTTGGGTGCGTGTCAAGTGTCTAGCCAATGTTCCGAGGCTGGTCAGCTTCCTATTACTGTAACGTGAATGGGAGTGGAGTAGGGTGGGAGTGACAACTGCATATTGTCCGGGAAAAAGGCGGCAGCATCAAGCGGCCAGACGGTCCATGACGGCCCTCGCACCGCCAGTGCTCGTGCCAGCCTGTGGATTCGACGAGGCGGCGCCTGTATGTTCGGCTGGTTTGCGGTTCGACTGAGCGTCGGCGTCGGCATCGTCGTCGCTCCAGCTCTCGAGCTCGTCGTCGCCAACGACAGGATGGTAGCGGTATTCGGAGCGGCCGGCACCCGAGCGCTGCGTAGTTGAAGCTGCCGAGGCCTTGGAGAGGGGCAGGGTGCGGTAGGTGCCGTGGCGGAGGTGGAGCGCGTACGAGTAGAGGACGAGGGCAAAGTAGAGCTTGACGATCCAGCCGAGGGTGAGCACGCCGGCCGAAAAGTCCTTCTCCTCCTTCCAGATGCGCTGTGCGCTGCTGACGCGCTGCTCTGGCGTGAGCTTGTCGTGGTGAAGCTGCGCCATCTGCTCTGGCGTCCTGTACTGCGCCTCGATGGACTCGATGAGGTCCATGAGCCCCGTCTGGTACGACGACTGGTTGGCACTGGGACGGCCATCGTGAGGCGTAAAGTAGAACCAGTTGAACGTGAAGAGGAGCGTCCAAAACGTCGAGATCATGTGGTCGGCGGTGAAGAGGTGTGCGTAGGTGAGCACGTGCTGTGCATCCTCGTCCGAGATGCCCTTGAGACCCCATAGGAAGATGACGATCGTGGCTATTGAGTAGAGGTAGAGCGCGACTTGGGAGAAGGTGCCGCCCTGGAAGATGGCGAGGATGCCGTAGATGCCGGCGGTCTTGTTGAAGAGCGCGAAGAGGGTGAGGATGGTAGCGCCGATCTTGAGATCCATGAAGCCCAGGAACGAGGTGATGGCATGGTGGAACGACGGCAGATTGGGCAGCCGGAGGTAGAGGCGCGACATGATGGCGATGGGGACCGCGCCTTTGATGGAGCAGGAAGCGAGCGAGCTAGATGCAGAGCAATGACCGGGCAAGACGATGACGATGGATGCACGACTACAATCGCAGCATGGTTGGCTCTCGAGCTGAAGAGTGGTAGTTGCGGTGCCTGTGACGGTGTAGACGACTTCCACGCGCGTAACAGCCCGGCAAAATCAGCGCTTGGGCGGAGACGAGGTGGTGATGGCGGTGAAGGGGTCTCTACGACGACGATGCACGGGGCGCCAAGAGAAGCGAGCTGTGTTGCACTTTCGACAGCTGATGGACCGGCGCGTCACCGCCGAGTCTAAATCGCGGGACTCGGCGGCAGTCCCAGAGTGTGAATTCCGTGCCGCGTTGTGACAGCTCGAGACAGCGCTGCTGGCACGGCACACTTTTTCCCAAAACAACCAACACGTGCCCTTCGACCTGTCTGAGCCACACTCTGCTCGAAAGTGGAGGCAGAAAATCGCCAAAAATTAAGAACAATTTCAAGGCACACACAACACCTACACCCACCCACACACACGCATGCACAGACCCGCACCGCCGTGCAGCGAAGCGGAAGCCTGGTCCCACCGGCGGTTCGTTGCTCTTTCACTCCCGACATCCATCGTTAGTGTGCGCATACATCGAGCTGTCGAGCGCTTGTGACCACCATGTCCAAGGCGGTCTCGCAGCGCGCATCCGCCAACTCGCTGCGCGGCGGTCGCACCCAGCACAAGCGCCATGTCTCGCTTCGTCACTTGCCCGACCAGCCGCGGCCGGAAGATCCCATCCACCCGCACCTCCTCGACTCCACATCGCCCCGCAGCTCGGCCTTCAGCATCAGCTCGACCGAGCAACACCTCGGTGCCGCCTCCTCCAGCCATCCGTACAGCGCAGGCACGCTGACACTGCCACGATCTGGCGCCCACACTCGCACCTCCAGCACCGGTCGACGCACCACCGAGGCCTCGGCACACGAGATCGACCGTCTGCTCGAGTCCGAGGGCGAGGATGGTGTCAACCTCATCAAAGTCGTGGAGCGCCAGGACGTCTTTCACCTCATCCACCTCATCCGCGCCGACCTGCGCAAGACCATCGATACCCACCTCAGCTGGGAAGAGCTCACGTCCGTAGACCTCAACTTCTCGCTCGTGCGACCCCTGGCGATCAAGTACAGCAACTTTCGGTCCATCGCCATACTATACTGTCTCATGCTCAACCGCATCTACTTTCAGCGCGAAGCCACGCGCGATCTGGCGTTTCAGTCGGTTAACAACACCCGCTCGGCGCTCTGCGAGCTCCTCGCAATGAAGCTCCTCCGCACCTTTTCCAACGACGGTCTCGAGCTCGTCACTTCGCTCACGGCCAGTTTTCACCCGCTTGCCGGCGCGACCTATGCCGAGCTCAAGGAGTTACGGCTCTCGTCGTCGCACGTCGACTTTGACGACATTGTCTCGCACGGCCTGCCGCCCAAGCAGTACTCGAACACGCTCGAGCTCGCCATCGCCTCGTCGGCCAAGCGCTTCATCTCCACGCCGCTGTGCCAGCGCTGTATCGACGGTATCTGGAACGGCAAGGTGGTGCTGTCGCCCATCCAGGCCTCGCACGCCATCCTCAACGATAGCTACAAGAAGCGGCCGCTGAGCATCTACGACCCGACCAAGGCGCCGCTGCTCAACCACCTGCGCCTGCGCGTTCCCTCGATCCGCAGCAAGCTCGAGTTCGTGACGTTTGTCGTCATCCTCGTTCTGTACGTCGCAGCTCTCGCACAGAAGGGCAGCCCGACCTGGACGGTGCAGGAGACGCTCTTCTCCATCTGGCTGTTTGGCTTTGCGGTCGACGAGCTGGCACAGCTGCAGGAGCACGGCGTCTCGTACTACCTCGGCTCGCTCTACAACCTTATTGATGCCAGCTTTTGCATCATCTCGTTCTGCTGGTTCGGGCTGCGCATCTCGGCGCTAAGGCACGGCTTGCCCGGACGCAGCGATCTGAGCTTCGACTGTCTTGCGCTCGGCGCGGTGGTGCTGTGTCCGCGTGTGGCCAGCTCGCTGGTGCAGGACAACGTGGTGCTGCTCAGTCTCAAGGCGATGCTTTCGGACTTTGCCTTTTTCACCGTGCTCGCCATGGTCTGTTTTTCGGGCTTTGCGTATGCATTCTACTCACTCGCATCCGAGGAGAGGTGGACGTTCAAGGCGGTGCTCTGGCTCATGCTCAAGGTATGGTTCGGCAGCTCGTATCTCGGCTTTGACGAGGCCAAGAGCTTCTCGCTCGAATTCGGACCGCCGCTCATGATCATCTACACGATCATGAGCAACACGCTGCTGCTGACCGTGCTCATTTCGCTGCTGAGCAACACGTTCCAGGTGGTGGCCATGAATGCCAACGAGGAGGCCATGTTCCAGTTCGCCTGCAAGACCATGTCCGGCATCACTACGGATGCCATCTTTTCCTACCAGCCGCCGCTCAATTTGCTGGCAGTGGCGGTGGTGATGCCGCTCAGCTTTGTCGTGTCGCCGCGCTGGCTGCACAAGATCAACGTGTTTCTGATTCGGCTCACCAGCTTCCACATCCTGCTCTTTATCCACTTTTGCGAGCTCAACGTGTTTGGTCAGGGCATCAGCCTTACGGCGGAGAAGGGAAAGAGCATCCTCAGTCGGCTGCCCATCTTTAGCTCGGGGCTCGATCATTCCACAGCAGACGTCATCGAGGCTGCGTTCGACTTTCCCATGGAGCAGGACAAGGACGAGTGGCCCGAGGCTGGCGACGAGGCGCAATCGGGTGACGAAGCCGATGTGGAAGGCGAGGCAGATGAAACTGTTGACGCTGCTGTGAAGAAGGCGAAGCACAGTGATGGCGAGAGGAGACTGGCAGTCAAGGCGAATGGGAGCTGGGAGGAGCGGGCTGCGGCCCAGCTCGAGCGCCGGTTGACGCCTCAACCTGACCAAGAGGGGCGGTCGATCGGAGAGGCACTCGCTGCGCCTTCACAGGATCCGCTTCCACGCAGCACGACACAGACCTCGTTTGCGGGCAGCACGTCCTCGCAGCGTCCACGCGAACAAGGCGTCAGTCGGAGCGTGCAACTGCTGCGGCGCGGACACGAGCCACGCGGACTGGGATCATTAAGCTCTCCGTTAGCCAAGTTGTTCAACCGCGTGCTCGACCCCAGCGAGCTCGATGACAGTTCCAAAACTGGACCTTCACGATCTCGATCGCGCTCCGGACGTGCTGCGCAAAACCACTCTCGCGACTCGAGTCCCGACGGTAGCCGTGCGGAGCAAAAACGTCGTCAGCGTACGACCGAATTTGACGCCGCCACTGCAGCTGCCGTTGCTGCGCTCAGCGAGGAGGCATCACCAGAGCGCATCGAAACATCGGTTGGAAGCGACAGCTTGGATGCTGAGTTGCGCACGATCGCACGCAGGGTGCAGGATATGGAGGCGCGTGGCAAGAGGATGGAAGACCTCCTGCTACAGCTCCTCGAAACCGCCAACCGCACAAACCACCCACAGCCCCCGCCATCGCACGATTCAAACGGACCGAGGGCAGGACAACCAACCAGCCGCACAACCAGCCAACAGCCCCCACCACCGAGAGATTCGACCGAACAGAGGCCAGGATACTGGTGGTAGCAACCCTCTGCTCATTCATAGACTAGATACGTGCTCTGAAACGTATTCTACATCTTCACAAGCATGTTCAGGGTGAAGTGTGCCCGTTGTCTGCTCGAAGACCACCGAATACTAGAGCCGTGTTTGTAGTATTATAACAACATTGGGACGTGAAGATGACATGAAAGGCACTATGGCGGAGTGGTTATCGCGTGGCACTAGAATCGATTCGCATTCTACAGCAAATCCTGCTCAACAAATACATGCCATTCCCTCTGGGAGCACAGGTTCAAATCCTGTTGGTGTCGATTTTTTCGATTTTTTTGAAGCTTTTTTCTCGACAATTTTGGTGGTGGCCGTATAGATGCTGTGATGTTGGCAACGATGGCGAGGAGGAAGCGGCAAGGGCAATTGGAAGGTGGCGACGGGACGTGAGGATCGGAGCAAGGATATGGAAATGGGTATATTGATTGAAGCGGTGCAGGAAGTGAGAGACGCTCGACGATGTAAACGGGAGGGATGTGCCGCGCTGCATAGCCGGGAACGAGGAACCACTGGCACGTCTAGGAGCTCGGTTGCTCGCTTGTTGGGGGAGGCTGTGAATGGAGAGCGTCTAGCTGTGCGAGGTGATCAGCAAGATCATCGAGCGGAGTTCTTTCCTGCTGCTGTTGCTGCTGTTGCTCCTGGTGCTGGGGCTGTACCGCATTCGTGTTCTGACCCGCACTAGGGTTGGACTGGTTCCACGCCGTCGACGTTGGCTGTAGTACGCCACTTGCACCCTGCCACCCCGGGGCCAGTTTATGAAGCATGTCTCGCTGTCGTTTCTGCTTGTCCTCTTCCCTGTGCTTCAGATACTGTGCGTGCTTTTCGAGGAGCTGATCGATGGTAGTAGACGACGGAGTGTTGGGATCGAGGACATACGACTCGAGGCTGAACGGATACACAAAGTACGCCGAGATGTCGTGCGGGAGTGGATGCAGATCGGCGGGAAGTGTGACGGGTTTGGGCAGCGAGATCGAGGGCGACTTGATGAGCGGTACGCGCGAAGCGAGGGCGTACAGCTGGTTGGAAGCATTGCCGCCAGTGCGAGTGGATCCACCCGCCGCGGGGTGCGATGTCGACGTAGAGGCCGCCATGGTGGTGGATGTGATGGTGGAGGAAAAAGGCGTCGGCGTGGCACGGACCGGGTGAGGCAAACCTCCACCGACAGGTCGAGAGCCTAACACTGCTCGAATCCGCGCGTGGCGCGCGATTTCGAACAGAACGATTTTCCGGAGCAGCCAACCGCGGGCACTGCATCGCTTCCCGCCAGCCTGCGTGGAAAAATGGATCGGCTGCAAGCACACCTGTCAGCTGCCATCGATCTTCTCGGCGTTTCCGTCGTCGTTACTCTTTGCTTCCCACCAGCCCACGCCGCCTCAGCCTGCCACCATCACCATCACCTGCACCTCCGCATCGACCCAGATCACATCCACTACTCATCCCGTGGGGCCGCGACCGCGTCACACCATGGATCCTATCGCCGGCCCTTCCAGCATGGCTGCACCTCCGAGCGCCCCTCGTCGAAGATCGCATAGAGCCCAGTCGAAAGAATCACCACGCGCTCCTACACACGATGAACCGCGTTCGGGCGCGACATCATCGAGACCGTCTGCAAAACGTGCGCGGCGCCCAGCATTCAGCCTGATGCTGCTCATGCTCGTCGCACTGCTGCTCTCCCCCCTAGTACACGCGTCCGAAGGCGACCGCTCGCCCGAGTACCGCATGTGCGTCTCGTCGTGCACCGCCGACCTGTGCCGCGACGGCGTGGACGACGGCATCATGTTTGCGCACCGGCTGCCGTTCATCCTGCGCGTCACACGCTGGACGTGCGAGGACGACTGCAAGTACCACTGCACGCACCGCATCACCAACGACGCCGTCGAGCGCGTGCACAAGATCCAGCACGACGCACGCGCCCAAGTCGACGCCCTCTCGCTGCACCAGTCCATCTCGGCACCCGCGCGCGCAGCTCGTATTCGCACACTCGTCCGCACCGAGCTCGCCAAGCTGCGCCCCGTGCAGAAGCAGATGGTGCAGTTCCACGGCAAGTGGGTCTTCATCCGCTTCCTCGGCGCCCAGGAGCCGCTGTCGGTGCTGTTCAGCCTGCTCAACTTGCGCATCCACTACAACGCGCTCTTCAGCCTCCGCAAACAGCTCCCCGACGCGTTCCCGCTCAAGCTCGTGTATATTGTGCATACGCTCGTCAGCATGAACGCCTGGATCTGGTCCGCCGTCTTCCACACGCGCGACAAGGACATCACCGAAAAGCTCGACTACTTCTCCGCGGGCGCCGTCATCATGTCCGGCTTCTTCTTCAGTGCGGCGCGGCTGTTTCGACTGGCGCCGGGCGGCGACCGCTTTGTGCTGCTGCGCAGGGCGTGCATCGGTGCACTGGCGCTGCACATGCTCTACCTCAGCATCGGCCGCTTCGACTACGCGTACAACATGGCGGCCAACGTGGTGGTCGGACTGGTGCATACGCTGCTCTGGCTCACGTACTCGGTGCGTCCGACCACGTTCCCGTCGAACCCGCTGGTGGACCGCAGTGCATTCAGCCGCGCCGCGATGCGCGCGGCCAAGCCGTCGCTGTCGGCGCTCTCGACGCCCACGCCGCTCTCGAACGGCGCAGCCACCCCGCCCGTGCCCGTATCCACCAACATCGGCCCGCCCAGCTCGCACGCCAAGCGGCGCCGACGCCTCCAGCTCATCCTCGCGCTCATGACGGCGTCGGTGCTGCTCGAGCTGCTCGACTTCCCGCCCGTGCTGCGCATCGTGGATGCACACGCGCTCTGGCACCTCGCCACCGTGCCCATCACCAGCATGTGGTACGACTGGCTCGTGGCGGACGCGCAGGAGTGCGTGAGCACCGGATGGTGGCTCTCCGAGCGCAACGGGCAGGCACAGGCGGGTCAGCTCGGCTCGACGCTCGAGCAGATGAGCGAAAAGCTCAAGGGCAGAGCCGCCAGCCTCGCGCAGAACATCGAGCTCAACGCACTCACCGCCAAGCTCAACGAGCTCGCCAACAAGGCCGGATTTAGCGGCCGCGGCGGCGATGCGACGGGCAGCGGGGCGGGGCTGCTGGGTCATGCCACCGGCGTGGATGGAGACGGCAGCGGCCACGGCATCGATATGGACGTGCACGCGCGCGCCAAACCTGCATCCGCGCCAGCACCAACGCCAGGGCCAGCTGCCACAACGTCCACGACGACGGCGTCAGGAAAGGCGAAGGATACATAGCGCAGCTCATCGCAGCATGTAATGGAAAAGAGGACGTTGCGTCGTCCCTGTTGAGAGATGAAGTGCAGGCATGAGTGAGAGGATGAGGTGGAGCAATTTGGCTCGGAAGTCGGAGTGCGAAGATCGGAGGCAAAGGCAAAATTTAGGGTCCTTGGCCATGCGGCGCTTTTTGGTTATTCCATCATCATCTGCACCAGCACCCTTACCTTACCTTCCAGATATACACTACAGCAGCATGGCCGAGGCAGTAGGATCGACGTCGGCGGCGGGGAGTGCGCGCAAGCGGGTGCGCAAGCGCACGCGCAAGTCCAAATCCAACACTACTGCACACGATGACTCGGACGCCGAATCGCTCGACACACCGCACCACACCTCCGCACCCGTCACGACTACTCCTTCCGAGCCTGCACGGGTTGCTGCGGCAAGTGTACCTGCCCCTGCGCCTGTAGCTGTAGCTGCACCCAAGAAAATGGCAAAGGTGGCGGAGGTGAACCCGCACAAGCCGTCGTTCATTACGCGGCCGACTGCGCCGGGTGGACGGCGGTATACAGTGTCGGTCGCCATCCCGGGCTCGATTGTGGTCAACGCGCAGTCGCCCGAGCTGCAAAGCCGGTTGGCGGCGCACATTGCGCGCGCGTGTGCGATATTCAACGTGGACGAGATTGTCGTATTCGACGAGGGGGATGTGCGCTCCATTGACCCCGACGCGCATGCGCAGCAGCGTCCTGCGCCGCGCGGCAACAAACGACGCTGGAGCGAGCCACAGTCCGCCCCACACGAGGGCGAGGGCGAGGGTGAGGAACAGCAAGAAGAGTCCGAAAACAAGGGCTTCGATCCACAGACGTTCCTGGCGCGCGTGTTGCAGTACCTCGAGACGCCGCAGTACCTGCGCAAGGCGCTCTTCCCCATGCATCGCGATTTGAGGCTGGCGGGTTTGATGCCGCCACTCGACTGTCCGCACCACCTGCGCTTCGAGGACGAGTGCGAGTACCGCGAAGGCGTCACCGTCGACCCTCCCCACTGGGCCCGCGGAAGGGGTCAAGGTGTATACGTCAACATTGGACTTCGTGATCCGATCCAAGCCACTCTCCCCGGTGGTGTGCCTGCACGCGTGGAGACCGGCACCCGGGTCACGGTAAAGATGCCCTACACCGTTCACGAGGCGGGCGAAATCGTCTCTCCGCGCGAACCGGTGGAAAAGCTCGGTTGGTACTGGGGCTACACGGTCCGCCTCGCACCGTCGCTCTCGGCCGTGCTAACCGACTGTCCCTTTGGCAGCGAGTACGATCTCGTCATTGGTACTTCCGAGCGCGGGGTTTCGCTGACTGACCTCGCGCTCGCTACGAGCCAAGCTACACCGGTTGCCACGCCCGAGGGCCAGACCGTCCAGCCGCTGGCCAAACCCCAACATGCGCTGATCGTGTTCGGCGGTCTGAGCGGGCTGGAACTCGCGGTCGAGGCGGATCAGGGCATTCAGCTGGACAGGAACAATGCGGCCGAGCTCTTCGATGCCTGGGTCAATGTCGTGGATAATCAGGGGTCTAGGACGGTCAGGTCGGAAGAGGCGATCATGATCGCACTCGCGCGCGTCAAGCCGATTCTAGACCACCTCGCCGCTGCAAAGTAGTATGCATAGCAATCAAAGACACCTCCACCTGGTATGGGCCGCGTCTCATGCTCGTTCCGAAGCCTCACGCACACGCAGTGAATGAGGTTCGGTCCCGCGCCCCGAGTGTGATGGCGAGAGAACTCGACCAGCTCAAGTATGCGAGGTTGAAAAGCAGATTGCATTGGTCGCCACGGGTCTTAGACGTCGTCGTCGTTGTCGTCGTCCCTGAATCTGGGGTTCTGCGGTTCAAAGCGAAAGTCGTCAGCACACGATCCACCTTGAAAGCGAGAATCAAGTTGGGGCCTACCTTTTCAGACTTGCCATAGAGTTCCTGGTCCTCTTGGTCGTAGCTCCTCTCTCTCTTGGCATGCGGCGCGGCTGTGGGGGCAGCGTGGCCTCTTGCATCTGCCTCGAGTTCATCGTACAAATGCTCTGCGCCCTCCGGCACGAGACCTCCACCGCCCGAATCCATGCCCGCCTGCTCCTGATACAACTGCTCCCTCTCGAGCCTCCTCTGCTGTTCTGCCTCGATCTTCTTCCTCTCCTCCTCCTCCCTCAGCCTATTATGTCCCCACCCACCCCTGCCTGCATCGTACTCCTGGCGGTACTCGTCCCTCACCTGACCGCCGCTTCGACCGCGCCCGTACTGTCGGCCCTCCTTATAACCGGGATCCAGGTCACACCGGATGACGCGTTCGTCGAGCTTGGTGCCCGAGACGTAGCGCATGCAGTCGACCGCCTCGGCGTGAGTGTAGAACTCGACGAACGCAAACCCGCACGGCGTCTTCTGGTTGCGGTCCAGCCCCATGATGATGCGCTTGATGCCGCCGCCCGCACCGACGTTGGCAACGCGCCCGAAGACCTCGTAGATCTGCTCCTCGGTCGTGTAGAACGACAGATTGCCCAGGTAGAGCGTCGCAGTTTGGCGCAAAGCTTGCTGCTGCTCGTGCTTGGAGCTGTGCGAGCGCGAGTCGCGGTCTGATCGAGAAGTCGTTAGTTGCTGCATCGACGAGGTGTGACGGTGGTGGAAGTGTGGGGGGACTTACACGATGATGGCGCATCGAGCGGCTCGAGGATGTGCGACATTGTGAGGAGGTGGTTCCCAGCTGGTGGTGGTCAATGGTTGGTGCGGATGATGGTCTTGATCCGTCAAACAAGTCGCGCGCCTTGAGGGAATGGCCGAGTTCCGAGTTTGGGTCTCAAAAAAGTGGCGCCGAAGGAACAGGCTCCGGCAATATGCTCCACATGGGTGCTTCATGGCCACCACCCCACCGCCCCGGCCCGCACAGGATGACCGACGACGAGCAGCGCACACCTTCGCCGCTCACGCCGCCACTCGAGGCGCTCTACTGGACGCAGTACGGCCAATGGTACCCCATCTTCCGCAAGCACGCACCCAAGTCCACGGTGATCGACATCCGCACCGTCGAGCCGCGCTTCCTCGACTGGCTGGGCGCCGACACGTTCATCCTCCCCGACGGCAGTGGGCCCTCGACTCTACCGCGCTTCAGCTCCGCCAACTCCACCGGCTCCAGCTTGTCGCATAGCGATGACGAGGATGAGGACGAGGAGGCGGAGGAGGCGGAGGCAGTGGTGAGGCTCTCGAGTCTGGATGCGGCGATCCGCGCGGTGGTGGAGCGGTACAACGGCGGGCCGGTGTTCGCCAAGCTCAACTGGAGTGCGCCGCTGGATGCGAGCTTTATGCTTGCGGGCAACAACCTGCAGTGCATGCATCCGGAGGACGTGTACTTGCTGCTCAAGAGCAGTGAATTTGTCGGGCGCGATCTGGAGCAAATCAGCCAGACCCTTCACCCTTCGGACACGGCGGCGGACGGCGGGGCGGCACTTGAAGTGAGCACTGCGGATGCGGGAGTGGTGGGAGAGATTCGGCCGCAACTGGTGCTGAAAAAGTGGTTCCAGCTCGCAAGGTCGTACGAGTTCCGCTGCTTTGTGCGCGCACGCACGCTGCTCGCCATCTCCCAGCGGGACATGACGTTCTACGACCATCTACAGGACACGCACCTCCAGGCACAACTACGCACCGCCATCCACACCTTCTGGCAGACAGTAGTTGAAGGGGCGACCGAATTTCCACTTCGCGATTATGTGCTGGACGTGTATGTGACCAAAGACCTGGGGCGGGTGTGGATCATCGACTTCAACGCCTGGCTGCCGCGTACCGATCCGCTGCTATACACCTTTGACGAGCTGGAGCAGCTTCACCTTGACCCCCCCGCGCAAGCAGAGCTGCGCGTGCTGGAGGATAAACGTCTCAGCTCCGCAGGCGGGACGGGCGCAACGTATAGCAGCAACATGGTCCCCACCGACCTGGTGCAGTTCGCCAAATCCTCCTCCGCCGGCACAAATTCCACTCACCCTCAGTCGGTCGATCAAATTGTTGCCAGCTGGAACGCCCAAGTCGACTTGGAAGACTCCCACACACCTTAAGACCGGCTTGTATTCATATCGTCGCCGTGCCTAATCCTGCATGCCTACATCCATGGTCTTCTTCTTGCTGCTTCGTGGCTGTTGCGACTTTTTCGGCGTCTTTGTGGGTGACTTTTTCCGCCCAGCTTCGGGCTCCTCTTCAACCTCTGCCTCCTCGTCGTCGCCGTCAAGGTGGTCGTCGAGCATATCGTCGTCTTGATCTTCATCGCCGTGCGCCGTGTACCAGTCTTGCACCTTGATCGCCAGCAACCTATCAATATCCGGCACCGGCTGGTTGGCCAGCGCGTTCCAGCCGAACTTCTTTGCGACTGCCAGACGCGCGCGGTTTCTCCTACCCATCAATCCCCTATACTGCTCCACAAGCGCACCCATATGGTCCAAGCTCTTCATCAGAACCACCGCTTCCGACCTGGGTCCCGCACGTCCGTCGATCTTTTCGCCGTCGATCTCAATCCCGCCCTCGGCTTCGCCCTTCTTGCCCGCTCCCGCGGGCTTCTTCTTCTTGCCCGCGCCCTTGCCCTTCTTGTCATCCTCGTCGTCGCTGCCGTCGGAGCTGTCGTCGTCGCGCTTGGTCTTGGTGCTCGCCTCGCGCTCGAGCGCCTCCCTGAGCGACGGCACAATATCACACAGCAGCTCGTAGCCCTTGCGGATATTCGCACGACGCTTCTGCTCCGACGCAATGTGGTTCGCCTTCTTTTCTTCGGTGGTGAGCAGCGTATGCTGCTTCTTCTCCTTCTCCGCCTCCTCCGCCTCGCGCTCCAGATCCTCCGCCGTCGGCTCGGGCTTGATCTCGAGGCCTGTGCTCGCGTCGATGAGGCCGTTCTCGATGTGCTGCTGCCGAAGCATGTCCAGATGCGGCTGCGTGCGCTTCTCCAGCCGCGGCGGCGTAAAGTGCGCATGCAGGTTCGAAGGAAGCATGCGCAGCGCGCCCTCGAGGTCCAGATCCAGGTTGGCCAGGTCGGCAAGCGCACGGATCACCGCACCGGACGGACCGGCATTGAGCGACAGTCCCTGTGTGGGCGCCGTTTTGGGTGCGCCTGACGACGTGCGCTTGAGGCCCAGAGCGCCTGTCGATCCCGAGGGGGATGCAGACGATGCCGCCGGCGCCGCCCATCCGGCCGATGCGCCGCGCTGAGACGGCTTGGCCGAGCCCGTTTCATGACCAGATGCTCGCGACGCCCTGCCCTTGGGAGTCGAGCTGCCCTCTCCTGCATCCTGCTCGTCTGGCTCTGCGCCACCTAGCAACGATGCAGCACCCAGGCCCGCATCTCGGTTGAACATGGCGAGGGCCTGTGCGGAGAAGCCGTTGGACATGCCGCCCACCGCCGCATTGCGCATGTCGTGCTGCCGCGCCGCTTGCGCGCCCTGCTGGAGCGAGCCAAAGTTGTGGCTGCTGGGGAACTGTGCGCCGAGCATAGCCAGCCCAGCGTGTCCGTCGTCAGCTCCCGGATAGAAGGGAGCACGGTTATGCTGCTGCGCCAATTGCTGCTGCTGCTGCTGTTGCTGTTGTTGTTGCAAATGATGTTGCTGTTGCGCCTGCAGATGCGCTGGCGTCTGAAAGAAGAGGTTATCGTACGGCCCGGTAAAGATGGCCGAGGCGCTGGCGCGTCTCTGATGCTCGTTGAGTGCTGCGTGGAGAGGATGCGCTGCGGAATGTTGTTGTCCACGGCTTGCCTGTGCTTCGAGGAAGGAGAGCTGTTCCATCTGCCACGCCTTGTTCTTGCCGTATCCTGCTGCCGCGGCTGCGGGGGAGAGAGGACCGGTGGCGGCCGAGAAGGAAGCGTGACGGCCGGCTGGATGTGCCTGGGAGTAACTCTCGTGGATGTGTGCGCCCGGAAAGGGAGAGTTGCCCGGTGGCGTCGCTCCACCAGGACGATGGCCGTAGAGGTTGAAGCTGTTGAGTCTCTGTGCGCTGCTGGACGGGTCGTGCTGGCCTGGTGCCGACGAGGTGAAGGCCATGGCGTGCGAATTGTGGCCCGAGAGACTGCGTGTTCGCATGTCGAGCGCGGTGCCAGGTTCGACGAGGGCGTTGTGTGCGAGCATGTTGGCCGACGACGAGGACTGCGATGCGAGGTGGTCGTGTGTGGCTGCGATGTTGGGGGGCAGCAGGGAGGGCACCTTGAAGCCTGGCGCACCGATGGTGAAGGGGTCGAAGGACTCGGCGGATGAGAGCGAATCTGTGATGAATTTGGACTCTTCCGAGCTGAAGAGGGAAGATGAGGCTGATGGAGCGCCGGACGACGAGGAAGCGCCGAGCGTGTGACCGTTTGCAGTGGGAGTGAGCGAGGCCGAGGAGCCGGAATCCGACGACGCCGATGGCGGCTGGGGGATGGCGAACGACATGAGCGTGGAGCTAGGCTAGCCGAGCCACATTGGCGCTGGTGATGAGGAGGTGGTGGATGATGGTAGTGGTGATGGAGTGGAAGGCCGGGTGGGGTGGAGTGGATGGGCACAATGCTCAGCTCGCTTGGATGGCCCACGGCTCTTTTGATGGCTCTTTCGCCTTCCGGCTAAGTGACTGTCGAGCCACCTTGAATTTTGCCTAAAATGTGGGGATTCGGATCCGTGCTTTGGCGGCTGAAGCGCGGTTTCACACGCATCCGCTTTTGGCATTTTCGGCTCCACCCAAATTCACTCACACTCTGCTCAAGATTGCTCAACCCGCTGCTGCTCGCTTCATGCAGCATGGTGTGCAGCATCCCCTGCATTCAGCCATCAGATGTGTGTGCATGGTCGTATTATAAAAAGAGTGCAATTACATGTTGGCGCCCTCTGCATCGGTGGGGCTTCCGATGAGGCCCACGTCGGCTTCGCGTAGCCTCGCTGCGAGCCTTTCTTCGTGACTGCGATGCTGGCTGTCGGATCTCGTCCTGCCACCCAAGACGCCAGCGCCGAGAATGCCATCCTGCAGTGGTCTTGCATCGCTTGTCGCCAACGAAGTCGTTTCGTGCTGCAATGAGCGTCCTGCGTTGACCGAGATCGAGATTTTGGGCGCGCGCGGCCGCGTCGAGCTCGACGAGCCCAGTGGCGCTTCGGCAGCAGTGGCATCGGTCGTGGGTTGTGGCTGCTTGGCGTGCGACGAGACGCGATGAAGTGCTGTCGCCGAAGCGATGGGTGCCGAGCGTACGCTGGGAATCCTGCCCAGCGTCGCGCTCGATGCCGTCGACTGCGTTGGGGTGTCGTGCGACTGCTGTTCTGCTGGCTGCTGCTGCTGGCTCGCGATGGTCGAGGGGAGATAGCTCCAGCCGTACACGTCGGCCACAAACTTGGCAATGTCAGGCTGTGGCTGCCGCGTCTCGGACTTGCGGATGAAGGGATGGCTGATCATCTTGTGCGGGCCCGGTCGCTTGGTGGGCTCCTTTTCGAGGCATCGCTCGATAAAGTCGCGCAAGGCGCGCGACCACTTGACGCCCGCCTTGTCGTCGTCCTGCAGCTCGGGCACCTTCATGTTGACCACGTACGAGAGCAGGTCGATCGGCCCCAGTGGTGGCTCGCCCTCGGCGGGGAACGGGAATCGGTTGCTCGCTACCTCGAGGATGGTGAGCCCGAGCGACCATACGTCCGAGGTGATGGTATACGCCAGCCCGCGGATCCTCTCGGGCGCCATGTAGTAGCTTGTGCCCGTGAAGGTGCCGGCGACCGAGTTGATGAGCTCGCCCGACACGCCAAAGTCGCACAGCTTGATCTGGCCCTGGCGCGTGACGACGATGTTGCTGGGCTTGATGTCGCGGTGGATGATCTTGCGCTCGTGCAGGTAGCTGAGCCCCTTGAGCACGCACTCGGCCACCTTGCCCAGCACCTTTTCGCCCGTGCGTCCGTTGCGGCTCTTGACCTTTTTGTAGATGGCATCGAGCGAGCCCGCCTCGGCATACTCCATGCAGATGGCGATCGAGGTGTCCTGGTCCTCGAGGAAGGCGCCGTAGTAGCGTACGATGTAGTCCGAATGGCACGATCGGTTGAAGGCCAGCTCGCGCAGGATCTGACGGTGGATCGCCGGATTGGGCGAGGTGGAGATGGTCTTTTTGGCCATGATGAGACCGGTGGGGCGATGGCGCACCTTGTGCACCTCGCCGCTGGCACCTTCGCCTAGCCTCGAGAGCATCTCGAAGTTGCCTGCCAGCACGAGCTCGTCGTCGTGGCCAGTCGAGCTTGCGGCACGATTGGAAGCGACCGAGGCGCTCGAATCGGCGCGTGAACGCGACTGAGACGCTGGTGTGGCGCTGTCTGTGGCGGCGCCGCTTGATTCGATCGAAGCGGCTTGGGAGCTGTTGGCGGCGCTGTTGGACCTCCAGTAGCCGCTGGAGGCATAGTTGCCGCCGGTAGCCGGGATGCGAAGTCCGTTGGCATCGACACGCTCCGAGTCGGAGTCTGCCATGGAGATTCCACCGATGGCGCGACGGAGGTCGTCTGTGATGGCGGTGTGCATGTGTGCATTGGTGAGGTGCGGTACGGTGCTTGGGTATATGGTGGAAGCGTTGGACGTGTCGATGCCCGGATGGCCATCTTCGTAGCCGTCGTCGGGATATGGCTGGCCGAGCGAGACCGAGGAGGAGGCGGCGTTGGGGATGGCGAGCTGCGGACGCTGCAACGACGCCTCGTCGCGCTGGAGTGTGCCGCCGGGAGCCGAGGAGGATGAGGTGGGGCGCGCTGGGATGGTGAGCTTGGGCATGCCCGGCTTGCGCGGCTTTTTGGGTGGGATGAGCGACGCCATGGTGGCCAAGGCGGCTCGAGTCGAGCGAGGTTGAGAAGGAAGCGAGCTCGTAGCAAGCCTCTGCCTGCTTGGACTAGGATCGCAAGCGCATGTGCTTGACCTTGCGTGGCGTCGATGCTCAAGGCGTTCGAAGAGGTGAGGCGGTGATGGTCGGTAGTTGACAGATGGGCTTCTTTTCCGACCAAGAAAAGTGCGTTTGGAAGCCGCCTCCGCACGGTGCACTGCTGGCTAAAAAGTCGAGTTTGTGAGATCGTTGGTATATCACATTTTCGATCTTTGAAATTGCGATGTGGGCGCGGCCATCGAGGCGAGGCTGAGCTGCCGCGCCTCCGCAAAGGGTCCTCGGCGTGTTGCTCTGCTGCTCCACTTTGGTCGGCTGGGCTGCGAGCTGGTCAACTCTGCATCCATCGTTGCTGCTCGTCATCCACCCTCCACCCTCCACCTTCCACCTTCCACCTTCCACCTTCCACCTTCCACCCTCGCAGACACACCTGCCATTGCGGAACAGCCCGCATCCAGCACTCATCCGACGACCGCGCCACTCCAGGCCCCTATCTGCCTCCACATGAACATCATCGACTCGCTCTTTGGGCGCACAAAGTCGCCAGCCGAGCGGCTGCGGCAGCACCAGCGCACGCTCCAAAAGGCGCAACGAGAGCTCGATCGCGAACGCACAAAGCTCGAACAGCAGGAGAAGAAGCTCACACAGGACATCAAGAAGAGTGCACGCGCCGGCCAAATGGTGAGCATCCCCAGTCGCCCACGCTTTCCCCAAGTGCCCAACACTGACTCCACCGTTCCTCCTTGACTTCCTGCTTTCACAGCCCGCGTGCAAGGTCATGGCCAAGGACCTCGTGCGCACGCGCAGACACATCCACAAGTTCTACCAGATGAAGACGCAGCTCCAGGCCGTCTCGTTACGCATCCAGACGCTGCGCAGCAATCAGCAGATGGCCGAGGCCATGAAGGGCGCCACGCGGGTAAGCTCTCTTTGCTCAACGTGCTCACCACCGCCCAAGCTGACTTATACTTGTGACTCCTCGGCAGGCCATGGGAACCATGAATCGCAGCATGAATCTGCCCGCGATCCAGCGCATCATGCGCGACTTTGAGCGCGAGTCCGCCACGATGGACATGAAGGACGAGATGATGGGCGAGGCCGTCGACGAGGCCATGGACGATGAGGACGAGGGCGTAGGCGAAGAGGAAGAGTCCGACAACATCCTCAAGGAGGTCCTCGATGAAATCGGCGTCTCCGTCGGTCAGCAGCTCGGCGAGGCTCCCACCGCCGCATTGTCCGCACCACAGGCCGCACCCCAACAGCGCATCGCCATCGGTGAAGGCGCTGCTGGCGGTGGAGGTGGAATCGGTGCTGGCGCGAACAAGGACGAAGATGCCCTCCAAGCTCGTCTCGACAATCTGCGTAGAGATTGATCCTCCGCTCTTTCCGCTCTTTCGTTCATCGTCTCTGTTGTTGCCGAAGCGTCACGCGTGCTTCACAGCGTCTTTGTTGGCCATGTGCATTTGTCATTAGATTACGGTTTGATTCTTCGGCACGCCGTTTGTGTCCGGTTGACCCTTGGATAAGATGCAGGATGAGCGCTGCAATCGTATTGAACGGCCAAAACAGCGCTGGCAGCTGCAATATCGACGCACAGGACACGCGTCCAGAATGCAGCTCTGGCAGCGTGTGTGTGGAGCGGAACGCTTCTCCACTTGCCACGTACGACCCCTCTTTTTATCCAACACCATCCCCGCATTCTGCCTTAACCGGGTATTCCTCTCTTCCACCTCGGCCCGCCGCGCTCGTGTTGACCGGGTCTGCCAAGGCGACTACATGCATGGTTGCGGTTGAAGCCGTTCCTCTTCGACGCATCGAACCACCTGCGCATGGTTCGTCCACCCATACAACCATCCCGCATAGACGCAGTCTCGACCCCAGCACGCCGATGGTGACATCGCGCGAGCCTGCGGGCCTTCGCACACGGCAGCAACCCTCGCCACTGCAAAAACGCACGTCGTACCGTCTCAACACCGCGTTCTTCTTATTTGGCCTGCTCAACAATGCGCTCTACGTCGTCATCCTCACCGCTGCACTAGAGCTGCTTCCCCAAGGCGTACCCACGGGGCTGGTGAGCTTTGCCAACATCTTTCCCGCGCTGATTGCAAAGGCCGTTTGGCCGTACCTCCTGCGCGGGAGGGTGCGATATACCCGCCGCGTATGGTCGTGTGCAGGGCTCAGCTTCGTAGGCATGTTGCTCGTCTCGTTCTTCCCCGCCCTCACAATGCGTCTACTCGGCATCTCGCTCGCGTCGTTCTCGTCCGGTCTGGGCGAGCTGACTTTCTTGCAACTCAGCACGAGGTATGCTCCCAAGCATCGAAGCGGCGCGTTGACAGCAAGTGCTGCGGCGAGTGCAGGGATCGAGACCAACTTCGCGGGAGATGCGGTCGGATGGTTTGCCAGCGGCACCGGTGCGGCGGGTCTCGTGGGCGCCGCGGCCTGGTGGGTCGTAAGACCGCTGGGTGTGCAGACGGGTATGGCGATACTAAGCATCCTGCCGGGTTTCATGGTGCTAGCGTACCTAGCTGTGCTGCCGTCGATCGATCAGCTGCTGCACCCAAGTCCAGGCCAAGCGCAATACGCCCCCATCTCAACATCCGACGACGCTACAAGCCCAAGTCGCGAGCAGCTTCACGACGACGATGAAGACGAAGCTGCGCCCCTCAACGGCGCCCAAGCGGACACCGGCATTTCAAGCCCCAAAGACGGCCATGGCGACGACGATGTCAAGGTGCGCTTAAGTTTCGCGGAAAAGATGACGCTGCTTCGTCCGATGTTGCTGCGCTACATCCTACCGCTGGTCACTGTGTACTTTGCCGAGTATACGATCAATCAAGGCGTAGCACCCACGCTGATCTATCCATTGCCGACATCGAGCTCGCATCCGCTGCTGGCGCTGGTGGTCAAAAAGCTTACCGACTACTATCCGCTGTACCAGCTGGTGTACCAGACGTTTGTCTTTCTCTCTCGCTCGTCCATATCCATCTTCAAGCTTCCTGCCATCCCTCGCCACCTTCTCTGGCTGCCTGCAGTGTTGCAGACGGCACTTCTGATGCTACTCGCTTCAGAGAGTTTGTATGCGTGGTTTAGGCAGAGCATCGCAAGCCCGCTCGTCATCGTGCTGATCTGCATCGAGGGTTTGGCAGGTGGTGCGGCGTACGTGTCGGTGTTCTACAGCATCGGTGTGGACGAACAGACCCATTCAAACCCCATTGCTCTCCCCTCTGCGACGGACGATGCCATTCAAGCGGAAGACGGCGAGCATGCATACGATCAGTCGTATGCAATGGCAAAAAAGGCCCAGGAACACGAATTCCGCATCGGCTGCGTAGGCGTACGTTCACCCCCCACACTTCCCCAAACAGCATGACCATTCTCTAACCTCTTCTGCTTTTTGGTGTATATAGTTCGGAGACAGCCTCGGCATCCTTGCCGCAAGCCTGATCAGTATGCCCCTCCAGCTGGGGTTGTGCAACGCCCAAGTCGCCGCCGGCCGCGACCTCTGCAAGCAAGCCTAGCCCCGCGCCGTGTCAGCCGCTCGGTTTGGAATCCTAGATAGCCCGCCCTACGTTTGTCTCTTCCGCTCGCGCAACCATGCATGCCTGCGGTCAGCTCCGTGTGCAAGATGAGCCTCCAGTGTCCTGCAATAGCAAGGCTTCGTCCAATCGACCAGGGTCTTGGAAGGTGCGTATCAAGGGAAAGTGTATATTCACACATGTTGTGCCCTCGCAGCTCAAAGTGGTCCTATAGCTCAGCGGTAGAGCGTCGGCTTCCAGTCGCTCTATTTCAGGAAATTTCCGAAGGTCATCCGTTCAAATCGGGTTGGGATCATCCTCTTTTTTTTCGTGCTTCCCACCGCATCGCTCTCAAATGTTCCATCGTCGCACTTAAAGCCATCTGCATTCAAGCTTATACAAGTCTCGCAGAATTGAGAGCAGCATGCTACGTTGAACATGACAAGAACAGTAAAAGCAAATGCAGAAACAACTACAGCCGCGTCGTTGGATGAAGCGAACGAGGGATCAAGCAAACTGGCTTTTGCGCATGAGGTTGCGGCGCACACGTCGTTTCTCTGATCCCAGCTGGAGCGGCGCGTCGGTTGCGGCGTCGCGGTGCGACTTGGTGTTGAGACGCGCAAGGTTGGCGACGTGCGGCCACTCGAGGTACGGCACCTGGTTTCTGGGCATGCCTGCAAGCAGCGGCTCGTCCGACGCCTGCGTCTCTCCACGCTCAGCATCCTCAGCTGCATCCGGACGGCCGAGGGCAGGGACGACGTTGAGTCGGCTCTCGCGCGCCTCGCGGATCGCTTCAAGGTCGAGCGACGCCCAGACGGGCAGCTCAATTGCACCCTTGACGATGCCCATGGCTCGTCCTGCTCCTGACTCGAGCTTCAGCTCACCCAGGAACTCGGGATCCACAGGGGTGAGCAAGTGGATGTGACCCGCATCCACATCGATCGAGCGCACGATGCCAAGTCCCACGCAGCGCGTGCCGAGACGCTTGCCCGAATGCACGATGCGCGCAGCTCGGTGGAAAGCCCGCTTCCACGTGTTGACCATCCCGCCGTCCTTCTGCGCTGCGTCCACAGCCACCTCGTCGTCAGCCGCACCGCTGTCAGAATCCGTCACGATGATCGCCACAATGGACGCATTGATCGCCATGAGCTTCAGGCTGTCCGGCACGGAAGAGCCCAGCGCAAGCACACGGATACCGGCCTTGAGCCCTCCGTCCACGTCGACCACAAGCGGAGGTCGATGCACCAGCGGCTCGGTAAAGTTCCACGTTCCACGCACTGCCGCCTGGGCGGCCGACGCTGGAGCGAGCCCCTGAGCATACAGGTAGCTCATCAGGTTGAGCAATCGAGCCTCGGTAGGCGCGAGCTTGGAAGCCACTTCGGTGACATAGCGAGGAGGAGTCGCGCCACCATCGCCTGTGCCGGTCTGTTCCGTTGTGCCCGCACCGACGCCTGGCTGGCTGCTCTGCTCGGCGTCTGCTGGACCAGGAGCGCCAAATTCGAGCTGCGAAACGCTCTCGAGTGCGGCGATCTCGGGACCTGCACCGAGGATGGCGCCATCGACGTCGAGCCAACGTGCGCCACGGAAGGGTGCAGGTACGATGCCGGCCGATCCGCGCGGGATCACGTCCAAGATGTGCGTGGGGCGCAGCAGCGGCTCGAGCCTGGCGGCGAGGTCGGCGCCAAGCCCCTTGATCCAGCCCTGCGTGTTGATGACGAGCGGCACGCGTTGCTGCGTGCCAGTGGCATCGGCCTGACCAGGCTGAATGTGGGTGCGGAAGTATTCGATGAGATCGTGCACGGCCGCGACGTAGCTCTCCGGGTCATCGCGCGGCGTCACATCACCGACAAAGTGAGCACGAACAGGAACGCGAGGCTGACACCAGCCTGGACCCAGTGTGACGCAGGCGCCTCGAGCAACTTGCTTGTCGCCGTTCTCGGTGCTCTGAGCAGGACCTGTGCCAGATGTGGCATGCTCGCCAGCTGTCTGGCCTGTACCTTGATCATCGAGAGAGGCGTCCTCGCGCTTGAAAACATGCAAGGCTACCATGCCCGGCGGACCAAAGTCGGTTTGGCCGAGGTCGAGCTCGAGGTAGGCGACTGCGCCGCCGATGTTGCTGCCGAGCGAGAGGATACGCTCGAGGGCCATGCGGCTCAAAGTGCTCTTTCCCACCTTGCGATTGCCGCGAATGAGGGCGACGACGGATTCCTCCTGCGGATGCTGGGCAGCCGAAAGCGCCGATGAAGCCAGGCGATGCAGCGCATTCTGCCATGCGTGAGGGATGTAGGTCGCGCTGAGGCCCGCTGTGGGGTAGGCGCCGGAGCTAGTGAGCCTCTTTTGTCTGTTGGCAAGCTGGTCAACATCGGGGGCGAGAAGCACCTTGATGGTGGCGAGCTGGTGAAGAGTGCCGAGCTCGAGATTGGGAGGAGCCGAGAACGGCGTGGCGAGGCCGCCGATCGGGCAAACCTGACCCAGCGCGGTGATGGGCGACGTCAGCGGTGTGAGCTTGATGATGGCGTCGAAAGGCTGAGCGAAGAGACGAGCCGCCTCGGCGTCATGGGTGTCCTCGCTTTGAGATGCGTCTGTGGGAGATGCCTTGTGTCCTGGAAGGCGCGCGGGTGGGACGCATCTGAGCACGGGAAGCGCGTGACAGATTGGCGCATGCACCTTGGCGGATTGGAAGCCGTCGGTCGAGGTGGAGAGGACTGCGCCGCCGATCTGAACGCATCCTCGGAGCACGCGGACGCATCCGATTCCAAGCAACGAGAGCGTCTCGTCGTGTCGGAGGCCGAAATAGAGCGCCTCCTTGGAACGCTTCTTGTTCTCCTTGACGATCGTGTTTGGCGTCTGCCCGTCAAGCACGGCCTCGAAGTGGGAGTAGGGGACGGCGTCCAGTAGGGCATCGCGGGGCAGAGCTGGTGTAGCCTCTGCCTCGGCGTCGATAAACTCGACATCGCTTTCGCCTGCATGTGCGGCACGACGGGGCTGTGACTTGTTGGAGCGGGCGGGGCTTTGGTTGGGTTCCGGCTTTCGCCTGCGTGCATTTGGAACGGACCCTGCTTGAGCGTCTGCCTGCCCAGCCTCATCGTCAGACGAGTCGTCGGATTGGGTTTCCGCCTGCGGAGTCGCTGCGTCCTCGTGAGATGAAGACGCGTCGTCGGAATCGTCGTCGGCAAATGCCAAGAATCCAGTCGTGGGATCCTCGACTGGCATATCCGAAGAGCCGACTTTGGTCTTGGCATGCTTCCCGGCCGAGCCGGCAAAGTAGCGTCGAACTGCTTTGATCCCGCTTTGGTCTGGTGAGGCAAAGAGCGATCGCTGCTTGCTGGCACTCTTCTCGCCAGCTTTCGGCGCAGCCTTGGCCCGTTCTCTCTTTGTGGGAGTGGCCTTCTCGGCCTTCTCCTTTTTCGCAGCAGTGGCCCGCCCTGTCTCTGCCTTGTCTGCCTTGTCTGCCTTGCTCTTTGGCGTGGTCTTTGAAGGCGTGGCTGCGGCCGCGGTGCGCTTTGATGCGGCCTTGGATGACTCGGCATGATCCGCCTTAGATTTGGAGCCAGACGCGGCTCGTCCGGCGCGTTTCTTACGCGGCGGCGGCTGTTCCGACTCGGAGTCGCTGTCGTCGGCCATTCCGACTCGGAGATCGTCGATGATTTGCTGCACCGCCTGCTCCAGCTCATCTTCGGCCTGCTCCCGAGCCGATGTGCCGGACGATTTGCGCTTTTTGCTCGAGGATGCAGGTGTGGATGAGGTCGAGGCATCCGCAGAGACGCCCTTGGAGGCACGTCGACCCGGTGTGCTCTTCTGTGGTGTGGTGCTGCTGGTAGTCTGCTTTGTCGACTTTGGCGTTCGCTCAGTGGCACTTGCGACCGAGTTCCTCCTGGGTCGCGTCGCAGCAATCGAGTCCGGCTGCTGAGTCGTCGAGGACCTTCGCGTTCGCTTGGCGGAGGGCGAAGGGTCGGCACGACTGGCTTTGGTTGGTGTCGCTGCAGCTGCGCGCCAGCTGGCCTCGAACGAGAGAGTCTGTGAAGCTGTCAAGGGCGCGATCACCACCTCCACGCCCGATGAGTCGACATGCTGGGACGAAGCAGCATGTTCGCCTGAAGAAGCCCTACGTGACGATCCAGACGGCGTGGAAGTCGAAGCGCTCTTGCCATTCTTGTCGTTTGCCGCGGCTCCCGATGGCCGTCTGGGAGAGCTCTTCTGTGCCTCGGCCAGTCTGCGCGCCTCGCGGGCCGCGTAAGCACTGACGGGCGCCATCAATTGCGATACAGAGACCCAAAAGGAGAGCCTGGAGCCTATTCGGGGGTGTGATCAGGGTATGGCAGGGAAGAGGAGTTGGTAGGGTTGGTGAAAGACGTGCGGCTAAAACGCAACCGTCCGCAGTTGGCCTGGCCTGTGCCGATTCATGAAAAAAAAGCGGAGCACCAACTGCAGGCCGCACAAAGCGCTTCCGCAGTGCCCTGCAGCTGTTGTGGCTAATCCTTCGCGCACCTTTTCTTCCAAAAAATCTCGAGAAAAAAAAAGGCAAAAATCGAGTGGAGAGAGCAGGGGCATCACGTGTGGACCCGACGCCGCTCTCGACGCCTCTGCCAACTCGGTGGGCTCGTGCTAGCCACAAATCAAGCTCTTTCGACCATCACCACTCCTCACGTCACCTCGCTCACTCACCTCCGAGGCGACACTACGCACCCTCTCTCGCGAACATGCCGCCCAAGTCATCTGCTAAAGGTGGGGGCAGCGGTGGCGGCGGAAAGTCTGGCAACGCCGCCGCCTCTTCCAAAGCAAAGTCGCATCAGAACAAGGAAGAGGACCTTCAGCGCGAGCCGCTCCAGGCCGTCGTGCTCGCAGACGCCTTCTCCAAACGCCTCGATCCGCTCACCACGGACAAGCCTGCATGCTTGCTACCTCTCTGCAATGTGCCTCTGCTCGACTGGACGCTCGAAAACCTCGCTCTCGCCGAAGTCGAGGAGATCTTTATCCTCGCGAGTCGTCACTCCGACCGGATCAAGAAGCACCTAGCCACCACGCCCGCCCGATACTCGCTGCCTAAGATCACCGTCATCGCCACGCCAGATGCTCAGTCGCTTGGTGACGTGATGCGCGAGCTCGACAGCAAGCAGATCATCCGTTCCGACTTCATTCTCATCCACGCAGACTCGGTCGCAAGCATGGACCTCGCCAGCATCGTCGACGCCCACAAGCGTCGCAGGAAGAAGGACAAGGACGCCATCATGACCATCTGCACCATGCCCGTCGGCAAGCGCAGCCGCATCCGCACCCCCGGCAACCTCTCCCTCTTCTTCCTCGAGCCTCACACCTCCCAGCTCGTCCACTACGCTCCCGTGCGTGCAGCACCCCGCCTCCGCACTACCAGCCTGCCCCTCGAAGTCTTTGACGAAGATGCTGCCGCCACCACCCACAGCCTCGCACGTGCAGCCGAGGTCGACGTTCGCAACGACCTCGTCGATTGCGGCATCGACATCTGCTCCGCCGACGTCCCACCACTCTTCTCCGAAAACTTCGACTACCAGACCCTCCGTCGCGACTTTGTCCTCGGCATCCTCACCTCGGACCTTCTCGACAGCAAGATCTTTGTTCACGTCGCGCCCACCGGTCCGCCCGCTTCCGCCGTCCAGATCGCCAGCTCCTCTTTCCCCGAGGTCGTCGGCACCTCCACGTACGGGCGTGGCTATGCCGCGCGCGTCAAGTCGCCCGCCGACTACGACGCCATCTCCAAAGATGTCATGGGTCAATGGACCTATCCTCTTGGTCCAGCCGGCTACCTGCCAGGCGGTCAACGATACAGCCCCAGGTCGGGCCTCCGCTTCCTTGGCGACAATGTCGTGCTCAGCCGCACATGCCAACTTGGCCCACACACGCTCGTCGGCAGCCAGTCCGAGATTGGCGACAAGGCATTGCTACACCAGTCCGTGCTTGGATCTTCGGTCAAGGTGGGCAGCCGCACAACCATCTCTGGCTCGTATATTTGGACCGGCTCTGTGATTGGAAGCGGCTGCTCCATCGAGCGCAGCATCATCGGCGAGCGCGTCACCATCCTCGACGGCGTCAAGTTGAACAAGGGCTGCATCATTGCCGAAGGATGCACGGTCGGGCCCAACGTAGAGCTGCCCGCCTTCAGCAGGGTCGGTAACAAGAAAGAGAGGTCCGACGATGACTTTGACAGTGACAGCGAGGACGACGAGCAGCACGACAACATTCGTACCGGCGCGTCAGCATCGAACGCAGCGAAGGAGGCTTACTCGAAAGACCTCGGAGCCAAGGGTGTTGGCTTCCTTTGGCGTGCGCTTGGCGAGAAGCCGGTGCGTGCTGAAGACGACATGGATTCCGAGGCGAGCGACGAGGACGAAGACGAGGATGACGAAATTGAGCGCTCGCACAATTTGCGGCTCATGCGACTGGGTGCCGACCTCGAGGACATGGAGCTCGACGACACGCTTTCGGACATCTCCTCCGTGGGCATCGGTCGTGACTCGGAGGACGACGATGATGACGACGGCTCTGGAGCGCACACCGACAACTCCATGTCGGACGACGACGACGACGAAATGCTCGGTGGCTCCATGATGCTTTCCATCGGCGATGGCGAGACCAACGTCGAGAAGCAAGCGGCCGTGAAGCGTCTCGACGAGTTCCGCACCGAGGCGACTGCCTCTCTGGAGCGTGCATTCGAGGAGAATCACACGGTGGACGATGCGGCTATCGAGCTCAAGACGCTGCGCATGGCGTCCAACGTTCCGCTCAAAGAGGTGCGCAAGACGGTGATCGGCTTTATCCTCACCAAGTGCGAGCCGGACCAGCCCAAGCAGATGCTCGCGGTGCTCGACAAGTGGTGTCCGCTCATCTCGGTCGTGGCGGTCGACGATCAGATCGAGGCGCTTGCCACCGTGCAGAACTTCTGCGCGACGCAGCCCAAGTACTACAAGATCTTCATTCCGCTGCTCAAGAAGTTCTACAACGACGACATCATCTCGGAAGAGAACATTGTTGGCTGGTGGAAGAGCCCGCTAAGCCGCAAGACCGACGCCGACATTGGCGGCGACAAGAACCTCCAGCTTAGGAAGGCGGCCGAAGAAGTCATTCGATACATCCTCGAGAGCCAGGAGAGCTCCGATGAGGACGACGATGATGAGGAGGATGATGACGACGAGTAGAAAGTTGCGCACAATCTCAATGCAAATCATTCAGGCACCAGAAGAGATTCTCCCAGAACACATGGCACGACCGTTTTGAGTGGCGCAAAGAAGGCTTGAATTGCGCGCGAGACTACCTGCCGATGGCATTGAAGCTAGCAGCGGAGGCGCCGTACTTGAGTCTGTCGGCTTCCTCCTTGTCCTCCTGTTCTTTCTTGATTCGCTGCTGCTCGACAAGCTGTTCCTGGTCGTAGAGGTTGATGTCGTTGAGCATGCAGTCGAGTTCTGGGCTCACGATGAACTTGCGGTGGAGTTCGCCGAGCGCCGTGGCGGTTCGATTGCTCGGATCAAGCAGCATCACCTGTTGGAGGAAGGTGCTTTGCGAGCCACCAGTCACCTCCATCACCAGCTCGCCAAAGTGCAAAAACACACGTCCATCGCGGTAGACATTGAGCTTGCCCACCAGACCCTCCTTGCTGCTCGATCGGCCGCCACGCTTCGTGTCGCGCTTCTTGTCGTCTTCCTCCGAATCCGCCGCATCCGAATCATCGTCAATCTCGGAGCTGGGAGCCACTTCATCCTTGACCGACGTCGGGCGTGCTTTGCCCGCGCCACCCGTGGTTCCTTCAGCAAACGAGACGCTGCGCCTCTTGGAGGACGAAGATTCTTGGCCTTCGCTGGCCTCCGGTGCCGCAGCCGCATCCGCTGCAGCAATATCCGACTTCTTCGGTGTCTTGAACTTGGGGAAGAGCTGTGGGAACTGGAAGAGGTAGAGGCGGTTCTCGGGACTGGCATCGTCATCGTCATGGAAGACGAAATCATCCACGAGGTCGTCCATGAGCTCCTCGCCCTCGCTTTCGCTCAGATCGAGCGCATCAGCTGTTTTGCCTCTTTCTTCCTCTTCCTCTGGCTGCGGAGACACCGATGCGCTCGAGATGGCGGTCGAAGCGCCGGAAGTATGCAACGACGACGAGGCGCCTGGCTGCAGATCCGGCATGGTTTCGTCGTCTTCGGACTTGACGCGAACAGCGCCCGCGTCGCGCTCGTCCTTGGCGAGGCGATTGTCCATCTTCTTTTGGCGCGCATCGGCGGCCTTCTGTTTGTCCTTCTTGCTGGCCTTCTCGGCCACTCGCGGCAACGCACGCGGTGCGAGCTCGTCCAGGATGTGTACTTCGTCCATGTCGACGATCTCGACGCCGCCATCTTCCGGGTCGGAGTACTGCTCGGCGTCCTTGAGCTTGTCTGGGTTTCGATACGAGGCGCGGTCGGGGTCGGGTTTAGGGGTGGTGCTGCTGCGCTGGGAGTCGGAGCCTGGTGCTGGAGTGAGGCTCGATCCACCGGGCCCGATGGGAGCGACCTTCTTGCCGGTGGGACGGGCAGATGGTCCCAGAGCAAAGGGTCCCGATGCGGTCATCTGCGTTGGTTGACGAGGCGGTCGTGCGCCACCTCGGCCGCGACCTCGGCCACCGCCTCTCGTTGATCCGCCTGTGGAGCCCGGTGTAGCGAGAGGCGATGCTGTGGAAGATTCGGCAGCTGCCGATGATGTTGGCGCTGGCGATGCGGATGCCTTACGACGCTGCGGCATGACTGGACGGAATTGCATGCGGACGCCCGAGCCTGGTCCGGCGGAACCCGCTGCACCACCAGGGGCAGGCGAGGCGTATGAAGATCTGGATGGCACCATCGATGCGCTGGAAGAGACGGAGGCGCCGCGACCGAGGCCGCCACGGAGCGAAGCTGCGCCTCGCATCGAAGCCATGCCTCGCAAGGGTCGTGCTGCCGGTGGTGCGGGGGCAGCCTGTGCGCGCGCATCAGCGGGAGCTGCATTGTCGGACTGACCGGCTGGCTGGGTATTGGACGGCTGCTGCGGATTGTCCGACATGGTGCTAGCAGCGGCTCGAATGTCGGCGAGTTTGAAGAATGGATAAGCTGGACAAGGTGGAGCAGCTCAAGAAGGATTCCAGCACGACAAAGCCTGCCAAAGCCAGCCAAAAAACTTGCTTCACCGAAACCGACTCCCGAAGGGTCCATGGCCGAGCCGATGTGTAAAAATCGGGCATGCTCAGAAACGCGATCCCTGTAGACCCTTGCGCCCAACAAATCTAGGCGACGCAGGGGCAGTCATCGATAAGTGCTGAAAAATCGGGCGAGTATGCGCACGGTCTTCGCGTCTCCCGGGCGTTGTTGGGTGCGCAACTCCACTTTGCCTCTGCCTCTGCTTTTCACGCCTTCTGCGAAATTCTCGCATCTTTCCGCGCTGCTGGTTGATGCACCCGTAGCTGTGTTGCGATCGAGCCGCTCGCTGCCCGACTCGGCACACAGCGGGTGCACTGCCCAAAAGCTTCCGACGCACGGCCTCCTCTTCCTCTCTCCCTTCTGTCACCACCTCATCCTTACTTTCTCCTCCACCATCCCCACCCGATAAACGATCGCATCTCCACAATGTCTCTCTCCAGCAAGCTTGGTATCACCGATGTCGACCTCAAGGACAAGAAGGTCCTGATCCGCGTCGACTTCAACGTCCCCATGGACGGCGACAAGATCACCAACAACCAGCGCATCGTTGCTGCGCTCCCCACCATCAAGTACGCCATCGAGAAGCAGGCCAAGGCGGTCGTCCTCATGTCCCACATGGGCCGCCCCGACGGCAAGCCCGTCCCCAAGTACTCGCTCAAGCCCGTCGCCGCCGAGGTCTCCAAGCTCCTCTCCAAGGACGTCGAGTTCCTGCCCGACTGCGTCGGTTCGGCCACCGAGCAGGCCGTCGCCGCTGCCGAGGGCGGCAAGATCTTCCTGCTCGAGAACCTCCGCTACCACATCGAGGAGGAGGGCAAGGGCACCAACGAGGCCGGCGAGAAGGTCAAGGCCGACGCCAACAAGGTGCAGGAGTTCCGCGCCAGCCTCACCAAGCTCGGCGACGTCTACATCAACGACGCGTTCGGCACTGCCCACCGTGCCCACTCGTCCATGGTCGGCGTCCAGCTGCCCCAGCGTGCCGCCGGTTTCCTGATGAAGAAGGAGCTCGAGTTCTTCGCCAAGGCTCTCGAGAGCCCCGAGCGTCCCTTCCTCGCCATCCTCGGCGGTGCCAAGGTGTCGGACAAGATCCAGCTCATCGACAACATGCTGGACAAGGTCAACTCGCTCATCATCTGCGGTGGCATGGCGTTCACCTTCAAGAAGACGCTCGACAACGTCAAGATCGGCACGTCGCTCTTTGACGAGGCCGGTTCGCACAAGGTGGCCGAGCTCGTGGAGAAGGCCAAGAAGAACAACGTCGAGCTCGTCTTCCCCGTCGACTACATCACCGCCGACAAGTTTGACAAGAACGCCAAGACCGGCTCCGCCACCGACGCCGAGGGCATCCCCGACGAGTGGATGGGCCTCGACTGCGGCGAGCAGTCGCGCAAGCTCTTCCGCGACACCATCACCAAGGCCAAGACCATCCTCTGGAATGGCCCCGCCGGTGTGTTTGAGTTTGACAACTTTGCCGGCGGCTCCAAGGCCATGCTCGACGCCTGCCTCGAGGCCGAGAAGAACGGCTCCACCGTCATCGTCGGCGGTGGTGACACTGCCACCGTGGTCGCCAAGTACGGTGCCGAGGAGGGCATCTCGCACTGCTCCACCGGCGGCGGTGCTTCGCTCGAGCTGCTCGAGGGCAAGACGCTCCCCGGTGTCAAGGAGCTCTCGGAGAAGTGAATCCCTGGCCCACACGCCAGACTGTAACCATGCCTGCCTACCTGCAATGCGCAAAAATATCCCGTCACTGAAAGCCTTTCTAGTGTGTGAAGCGATCCTGTGGTTCGCCTGACGAGCGCGGTCGGTGACTTGCCAATCACACATATCTCGCAAACCTCCGAACCGCGCAAAGCGCCTATAATAGCAATATCCAAGGTTAGTCGACATGATGGTTTCTTGGCGCAGTTGGTTAGCGCGTCTCCTTAACAATTCCGATCTCGGATCGTTAGGGCTTACGGAGGAGGTCGCCGGTTCGAACCCGGCAGAAATCATTTTGCCGCCCAAGCCAGCTCCCTTTTTGCTAGACTTGCGAAAAAGACGAGGAAGACGGTCCCTGTCTTGGCTTCGCGTCGACGAGGAGGCGGACACGGAGCGTGCATCAGAGAGGTGGTGCAGGCGGTGTGGCGCCGGAAGCGGCGGGGAGACAAGCGAGGGTCAGTTCTTCTTGAAACTCTTTTTTTTTTTTTTTTTTCTCTGTGGTTGGTCGGCTGGCGAAACGAGTCAGACGCGCAGAGCGGAATGCGGCGGCTCTCTGGGTAATTGAACGGAATTGCGAGCGGCGGTCCAAAAGGTGTGGCGAGGCCGAGTCAGTGAATCCGCGCTCGCTTTCGCTTGCTTGGGCCTCTCTGGCTCGGGTCTTGGCTTGAGCGCTGGGCCCGGGCGAGACCGCTTATCAGCCAGAGCGGGCTGGGCAGGTCTTCTTTCCCTCTTGCTACAACCATCATCCACACTAGACTATACCAGACGGGCATCCTCTCGTCACCATCTCAAGCTCAGCCACCTTCCAGCTCAAGCAGCACTCCAAGCACACCACTCACAGGCTCGAATCAGCTCGCAATCATGCCAGGACAGTCCGGAAAGGTGCTTTTGGCCTACTCTGGTGGACTCGGTAAGTAGTCCGGGTACCACTCCGGGAGCGCTCCCCAGCTGTCAACCTGCCCCCCGCCTGCAATCCCAGCATCCGGGCCATGTTGGACAGCTCCACATCGCTGCTGGCCCCTGCGCATCGCCGCCGTCTTGTGCGTTGGACGCCATCACTGACGCTCAACTCCATCTCGTCCCCTTTGATATCTTGTCCATTTGGCTGTTACGATGGTTGCCCTTTCCGCTTCGCGTTTTCGCCCGCGCCTCGGCCCAATTCGCTCTGCCCTCCAATCGGGTGACTCGAATTTTTTTCGCCCGGGCCCCATTTCGGATTAAATTTTTTTTGGCTCGTCTGGCGCCTCTTCGCGGACGTTGACGCACCGATCACCGTCGTGCAACCCACCGCGCCGTCTCTACACCGACGCTGTCGTGGTCATTGCGCCGTCGTCGTCGTCGTCGTCGTCGTCGTCGTCATCGCTGCTGATGCTGATGCTGTCGCCATCGTCACCTCGCGTTGCACCGCAACACAGACACGTCCACCATCCTCGCATGGCTCATCGATGAGGGCTACGACGTCATCGCCTTCATGGCCGACGTCGGCCAGGAGGAGGACTTCGAGGCCGCTCGCTCCAAGGCGCTCAAGTGCGGCGCCAAGGACTTCATCCTCGCCGACCTCAAGCGCGAGTTCATCGAGGAGCTCATCTTCCCCGCCGTCCAGGCCAACGCCATCTACGAGGACGTCTACCTGCTCGGCACCTCGCTCGCCCGTCCCGTCATCGCTCGCGGCATGATCGAGGCCGCCGACAAGACCGGCTGCCAGTACGTCTCGCACGGCTGCACCGGTAAGGGCAACGACCAGGTCCGCTTCGAGCTCGCCTTCTACGGCCTCAAGCCCGACATCAAGGTCATCGCCCCGTGGCGTATCCCCGAGTTCTTCAACCGCTTCGCCGGCCGATCCGCGCTGCTCGAGTACGCAGAGTCCAAGGGCATCCCCGTCACCCAGACCAAGGCAAAGCCCTGGTCCACCGACGAGAACCTCTTCCACATCTCCTACGAGGCCGGCATCCTCGAGGACCCCAACACCACCCCGCCCGCCGACATGTGGAAGCTCACAAAGAGCCCCGAGACCGCCCCGGACACCCCCGAGAACATCGTCATTGAGTTCCAGCAGGGCATCCCCTCCAAGGTCAAGGTCGCCTCCACCGGCAAGGAGCACACCGACCCCGTCGACGTCTTCCTCACCCTCAACCAGCTCGCTCGCGAGCACGGCATCGGCCGTATCGACATTGTCGAGAACCGCTTCATCGGCGTCAAGTCGCGCGGCTGCTACGAGTCGCCCGGTGCGACCATTCTGCGTGCCGCCCATCTCGACCTCGAGGGCCTCACGCTCGACCGTGAGGTGCGCCGAATCCGCGACCAGGTCATCACCACCAAGTTCTCCGAGCAGCTCTACTACGGCTTCTTCTTCTCGCCCGAGTGCGAGTTCGTCCGATCCTGCATCCCGCAGTCGCAAAAGACCGTCAACGGCCAGGTCAAGCTCAAGCTCTACAAGGGCAACGTCATCGTCGAGGGCCGCAGCTCCGAGGAGCTCCTCTACGACGAGAAGTTCACCTCCATGGACGAGCAGGGTGGCTTCGACTCGGCTGCCACCAGCGGCTTCATCACCGTCCAGGCCATCAGGCTGCGCCGATACGGTCTCGGCTTGACCGAGCGCGGCCAGGCCGGCTCCGATCGCCAGACCGCTTACGCCATCCGCAAGTAGGTCTTCCCCTTTCGCCAAGATCAGCTTTCCTCCCGACTTGGCCTGTAAATAAAAATAGCGTCCTCGCTCCCCGTTGAAGCGAGCAGAGTCATCGCATCATGTGTCGCCCCTCTCTGCAATGCCCAACATTCATTTTGCATCCGATTCCAGTTCACAAAACTCAGTCCTCAGTTGAGCACTTGCCAAGCCGCATCGGAACATTGGAATCCAGAGGCGCGAAGAGTGAGGTGGGCATGCGATTGATTTCCCAAATGGAAGAGACAAGGCGAAGAGAAGATTTTTGGTGCCTCAGGGCTGAGTGACGATCTAGGCGTTGATCTTTTTGAGGATGGCCTCTTCGCACTGGGTGGTGGTGGCGGATCCGCCGAGGTCTGGGGTGAGGTACTTGCCCTCGCGGATGACCTGGTCGACGGCCGTGTAGATCTTGAGCGCAGGCTCGGTGTAGCCCATGTATTCGAGCATGAGGGCGGCGGAGCGGATCGAGGCGATCGGGTTCGCCTTGCCCTGACCCGCGATATCGGGCGCCGAACCGTGGACCGGCTCGCCCTACGATGCGCAGCACAAGGGAAGAACAAGGCGGGGCAAAATGTAAGTAGGCGCTCGGGGCTGGAAGGAAGGAGAAGACGGAGGATGGGGCTTACCATGAAGAAGTTGTCGCCGGCGTTGACGGAGGGGACGAGGCCAAGGGAGCCCACGAGGGCGGCGGCAGCATCCGAGACAATGTCACCGTACAGGTTGGGCGCCACGACCACGTCAAACACCTCGGGCTCGCGGAAGAGGCGGTAGACCATGGAGTCGACGAGCTGCTCGTTGAGCTTGACGCCCTCGTATCGGCCGGCGCCTCCGTTGGCCTTCTGGTCCTTCTCGTACACGCCGCGGACCGAGGTGCGGAAGAGACCGTCGGTGACGCTCAGCACGTTGGACTTGTGGCAGATCGTCACGGTAGGCTCGTACGACGGCTGGTTCACCTTGCGCAGCTCCTTGCGCGCAATCGCGACTTCAAACGCCTTCTTGCCGATGCGCGTCGAAGCCTTCTCGGTGATCTGGCGGATGGCGCGCGCAATCTGACCGTCCGGACCGCTCTCGCTCGTCTCGGACTTGATGTACTGCTCGCGTGGAAGCGAGTTGGGGAGGGACCGTTCTGCGTCAGTATCTCATCTTTCGCTCTCCTCGACGACGGATCAGCTACTTACCAGGCACTCGGTGTTCTCGCGAATGATGACGCTGTCGATGAACTTGTCGTCGTCCTTGGTGCCGCGCACGCCGATGACGGGGCGAATGTTGGCGTACAGGTCGAGCTCCTTCCTGAGCTTGACGATGGGCGAGCTGTAGCCCTCGACCTTGTGCGACGGGCTCGAGACGGAGCCGAACATGGCTCCGTGGCAGTCGTCCTTGAGTGCACGCACGGTCTCCTCGGGAAGCGCCGAGCCGGTCTTCTGGAAGTGCTCGAAGCCAGCGTCGAGGTGCACAAACTCAAACTTGGGTGCGCCGGGCGTGTTCTGGAGCACACGCTGCGCGCAAGGGAGCACCTCGCGTCCAATGCCGTCTGCGGGCATCATGCCCAGGCGCAGCACGCCCGAAGTGGCATTCTTGAGGATCTTGGCGGCGGTCGACGTCATCTTGGACTGTGTGGGTGGGACGAGCAAAGCAAGAGGTCTAGGTGGGGGTGGAAGAAGAAGGGGCAATCGGTTGGACAGCTTCGGCATTTTCCCGGGCTCGCCTTGTGCCTTGTCCACCCTTCCCTGCCCTGCCGATGCACCCGCGCCAAGCGAGTCACGGCTGGTTTTCAGGTCTTCCAGCTCGTCGGAGGTGGTCGGATCGAAATGACTCTTTGGATCTGGTCTACGTCTATATGTATGCAATGTTCTAGCTTGCTTTCAACAAAGGCCGGTTGGCCCAATGGTAAGGCGTCTGACTACGACGTTCTGTTCTTCGTGAACAGCCGCTAATCAGGAGATTCTGGGTTCGAGCCCCAGGCTGGTCATTCCTTTTTGTCTTTTTTTGGTGCTCTCCCGCATCCTTCCTTTTTTTTTTCTGGACAAGATCTTTGCACTTTGAGCGTCTTCACACGGCGGCTCGTAATGCCATCTTGTCTCGAGTCTATAGATCGGGCCGAAATGCAGACGGTCTTCGTGTGGGAGGAGACGTGGATATCCACTGCGCCTCAATTTTTGTGGAAGACTCGCGGCATCGCGCAGCCACCTGTGGGTTCTGTCTGTGGAACACGCCTGTCCACTGCAGACAGTCCGACAGGACGGTTCGAGGATTGGGGATTGACAGTGTGACCGATGAATTGCATGATGCCCAAGGAAGGAACTGTTTTGGTGTTGCACCGCACCGTTGTCGATCTTGGGCCCTTACGACTGCAGCAGCACGGAGCAACACAAGAGTCCGGGATGGACGACGACGGTGCAGAGGCTGATCAGGTTGAAGGAAGCACGCGTACATGTGTGAGTCTCATTCCGTTTGCGTAATGCTCAACCACACTTGAACAATCTCAGTCATTGGTCATCTACGATGACTTTCGTGAGCGCGGGCATGGATCGTACGGAGTAAGTGTTGAAGACGAGGGAGACTGCCACAAGGTTGTGTATATGCAGCGGCCAACTATATGTACGCATTAGTTCTTCCTTCGAACATCAATTGGCCGGTTGGCCCAATGGTAAGGCGTCTGACTACGAAAGGTTGCTGTTCTACAAGAACAACAGCTGGTTAATCAGGAGATTCTGGGTTCGAGCCCCAGGCTGGTCATCTCTTTTTGCACTTTTTTGGCATCTTTTTGCCGGTATGCAATTTTAGGTTCCCGTTTTTTTGGCTTTCATTATGGATTGGACATGCGTTAGTGCTGATCAGCATTTGTGTAACACTTCGTCGATGCTCGAAGCTCAAGCGAACCGGGGTGTGACTCTGGCGCTAGTTATACGGCCGCTGATACGTGTCAAGAAAGTCAACTACGTAGCAAGCGACCGCATGGCGACTAATCTGATCATTTACAGCAACCTCGAGCCATCTTCTTCACTCCAAGTCCAGACCGAACAAAAAGAAAAAGGGGGACTCGGATCAAGCTTTCCTTTTTCCTGCCGCAGCCAAGCCGCAAGATCAACACACCAAGGAGAGTCATCCCTCGACGTTGAGTTCCGCAAAAGGCGGGCAGAGGGAAGAGCAAAAAGACAGCCTGCTTTGACAGCGGCAAACGGGCAAAAAATGATTTCTGCCGGGTTCGAACCGGCGACCTCCTCCGTAAGCCCTAACGATCCGAGTAGACCGGAATTGTTAAGGAGACGCGCTAACCAACTGCGCCAAGAAACCGTTGGAGCAACGGGTCTCATATTGCATATATGAACTATTACGCGCTCAGCCATGTTTCGCTGTGAGAAAGCCCTGAGCGGCTATCAAGAAGACTCACACACGATCGCGACGGAGATGAGATCACTGGGAATTGCAAGAGGGTATGCGCTCACAGAGGACAAGAGCGGTGCACGGTACAGCACAGCGGAAAGGACAGACCAACAGGGGCTAGCGAAGAAGCAAAAGGGAGAAGAAACGAAGAGCGCGGGCGACGACAAAACCAGATGCAAGATGCGAGGGTGCTGTGGAGAGGATGCCAGGACAGAACACGAAACGTAGCAGAAGCGCGCTGGGCGAGATTGAAGGCAGCGAGGGCAGCACGACTCAGTTGGTGGGGTTGCTTCCAAAGTACGAGCCATACTGCGGCTGCTGATCCCTCTTGATGGTCGACATGGCGTGCGGGTTGCCGTGGTCCGGGCCGAGATGGCCGGGCGAAAGCATGGGTCCGGACGCATAGCCTCCAGGTCCAAAGCGATCCCTTCCCTGGCCATCGAAAGGTCCAAAACCGCTGCCCGGCTCGTTGCCCATGGCCGCTGCGTTGAGCCCAGCATTCGTCGGCATGGCCGAATCGACGCTCTGGTACGGGTTCGTACCGTAGGCGACCGAGTTCATCAGCTTGGCGCTGCCCGGCCGCGACAGCTGGTTGGCTGCTTCTTTCGACTCGAAAGCATCGGCTGACGCTGCACCATTACCGCCGAGGTGATGTCGCGACTGCGAATCGCTCGGAGACGAGACCGAAGTGGCTTCGGGCGAAGCAAAGGCGTTGACTAAACCTCCAGGAAGCTGTTGTCGCTGCTGCTGCTGCTGCTGCTGCTGCTGCTGCTGCTGCTGAAAGGCATGATCACTCATGCCGTAGCCCGGGTACTGCTGACCTTGGGATTGCGAAGCGTACGGTGGCAAAGTCCCGGCATGTGCTGGCTGGCCACCGTGCGAAGCTGGCGACCGATCTTCGCCCCCACCCGCGCGGCCGGAGCTGTAGCCGGCGTTGATGTTGGGTGAAGCGGTGGTGTCTTCTGACAGACCGGATGGCCAAGACTGGTCTGCCCGGCCTGGCTGTCGCTGCTCTTCCTGCTGCTGATGGCCTTGGTAATGCAGGCCGTCGCGGAAGTTGCTCAAGTCGTGCGGGCGGCTTTCGGAAGAGACCGCGTCGTACGGACCTCGGCTGGTGTTGCTGCCTTCGCCGCCGTGCTCGAGTTTCGACAAGGTGGCTGCGCGTTTGCGGTTATCGTTCTTCTTGTTCCCAATGCCACAGCCCTTGACCAAGACGTGGCGCTTGAGCGCGTCCTTACGGCTGAAGGCCTTGTCGCAGTATCCGCACGGGAAAGGCTTGACTGCCAAATGTATGCGCGCATGACGCTTGAGGTCGTGGTTTCTGCTGAAGATCGCATCACACGCCGAGCATTTGAACTGCTTGGGTGGTGGCAGGGATGACCTTGCCTTGAGCTTGTTCTTGTCGTTGGACGAGGTGAGTGTGAGACGCGCCACCTGCCCTGAGGGGTTGGGGATGCCAGCAAAGGCATCCAGCGAGTTGGGACCAAGTGGCCACAGTGTCTCGGCAGAGTGATCATATGGCCCACCCATGCTCGATGTCGGACCGTTCATCACTCTCGGGTATCCATCGGCGGTAGCGTGCATGGCAGGATCGCCGTAAACAGGGTTATTGGTACCGCCGAGGTACGAGGAGGCGTTGTGAACAGGAGGATGAGATCGTTGTCCCATCGATCCCATAAAGGAGGCCGTGGGGTACTCCGGATAGTCTGCCGTCGATTGCCCCGCTAGACCCCATGGCACTTGAGCCGGTTGACTGTACACGACCGGATTGCGGATCGCCGGCGCCGAGCCATCGTACGTGTAGTTGGCCTGTTGACCTTGATGGCGAGCCAGGTCTCCTTGCGCAAAGCCACTAGGGAAGGCGGCCGCGTCGCGGGACCTGTCGTTCGGAGCGCCTTGGTGCAGTGGTTGTTGGACTCGAGGGACCGGCCACATGGGCTCGGAATCGGCTTCCATCTGCGATCTGCGGTCGTAGCCGAAGTTGTGCAGAGATGACGGGGGCGCCATGGAAGGGTAGTGCTGACCGAAGCCGTGCTGGCCGACTCCGTCGTAACGCTGTGCGACAGCCATTGACTGTTCCTGCAGTGGAGCAGGACGCGCGTGAGAGGCACTGCTGAGAGGGTGCAAGTCTGAAGCGGAAAGGGGCAGAAAGCAGACGAGTGATGGCCCAGAGTATATGGGCTACGAATCGTCGGCGAATATTGGATCGTGTTGGCGGCGGTGAGGCAGAGGACTGGAGACTGCAAACGTCGGCCGTCGTCTTGCACAGCGTAGATATACCGAAACCTCGTCAGAAAGAAGACACTCGCGAGATGCTTGCCTCTGTCTGAAGGAGGGGACCGATGCCTCGCCGAGCGGAGCAAACTTTGCGGAAAAAGCAGGAGTCAAGGCGATATGAGCTCGATCGTGTCCGTGTTGGTTGCACGTGCGGATTGGGGCGGCCGAGGGAGCTCCGGAATGGGCCTAGGCGGTTGTTTGGCAGAGGCGCTGCAGTTGCGGGGCGGTATATCGATCTGCGGGATTCAGGAACGGGGGGCCCAGCAATGATTGATCGGATTGCCCACGCCTTGCCGCTGCCGACGCTGCGAAGATTTGAAGCGTTGGAAAGGTACGGGTGGGGACCGCGTTGACCGAGTCGGGCAACAAGCAAGGTTAGGAAGGATGTATATGCAGGCCGAGGGAAACAAGCAAATGAAGAGGAGCTTGATCGGTAGCGCGGATGAGATGAATGCCTGCTTGCAGGTTGCACCAATCAGGGACGATGGGAGGCTGCAGGCTGCGGTTCCTGCGCTTGGCTTCTCGGCGTCTATGCGATGTCGAGCCCACGAGAGATGGCAGTTGAATGAAGAAGCGCATTCAGGCACCAGGTGAAATGCCGCCGGATTCGCATGCGTCGGCCAAGGCAAGATCGAAGTGCGCAATCGAACGTCGAGAGTGCGACATCAGAGTGCGAGCGTAAAGAGGAGGGGCAGAAGGAGTACGGAGCGAAGCGAGGGATGTGCGTCAGTACAGAGCGTCGAATGTGTTGCTGAGGAACGAGATCACCGAGAGAAGCAATGAAGCGAATAGAGCATGGGAGTGGGGTCCCAGCAGCATGCAAGACGGTTGACATGCGCACACGAGTCAGGGCCCAGCATGCCATGAAGTGCCTATGAACGAGGGTGCATGCTCCGAAGGTCCCAAGCACTCGAGGCGCACGAGGAACGACGCGGAAGATGCTGCTGCAGGTCCCGCCGAAGAGTCCGACTCGCGACTTCCGATGAGCGAAGGAGGAGCGGAGGTGCTCGGCAAAACCACCTCATATGCAGACACGCCCTGCGTGACACAGCTTCATTCCGGCGATGTTCACGTCGCCAAGAAATCTCGACATGGACATGTCCGGTTGCGCATGAGCGAGAGGGCGTATGCTAGAGTGCAGCAATGTGGTCCGAGCACCAATGCAGGGCAAGCGCGCCAAGCGCGGCTTGAGAGCAACGCAAAGCGAGGTAGCGCCGAGGAGGAGGCCGATGAGACGAGTGAGAGCGAATGAAGTTGGCGCACTTACGATGTTTCCACCGGACAGAGTTTGGAGAGTCGATGCACGCGCGGAAGCTGCAGCTCGATGCGATGAGGAGCGTAAAAGCGCAGATGAGCGTGCGCCACCGGAGGGCACGAGGGTGTTTCGGTCGCGCGGCCAAGAAGCGGCACGCTGGTGAGGAAGACGCCAGCCGAAATGAAGTACGGGCAGCTGATTGTTGACGGCCGGAGGCAACGCAAGTTGATCACGGGCGTTATTACGAGGCTGAATGCACGGAGATGGCCGAGGATGTGGACAGCAACGTCGATTGATGGGTTGCGCCAGGTTGATCGCTGAGATGACGCCGACGACTACGGAGAGACTTGGAATCCAGGCGAAGCGGCAGAGCGGGGATCGCAGGTATGAGACGGGGTGTCGGCGATCAAGAGCAGGCGCCAGGAGATGCAGGCGGCTGTGGCAGAGCCGATTTTGAAAGACCGAATCGACGGGGAGAGCTACAGGGGCTGTGCAGCCTGGTCGAGAGTGAAAGGAGATGGTGGTGATGGCGAGGATGATGTGGGTGTCGGTGTTGGTGGACGGGTGGTGGTGGGATGAGAAAAGCGAGAGATAGGGATAGGGGGCAAGAAAGCGGCGTGGTGGTCGAATGCGTCGTGGGGGGGCTGCTGGCGCTTGGCTTGTAAGTTGCCGAACGAGCGAAATGGGTGAAGAGCTGGCCAGCAACGACGCTGGTTGGCACGACTGGCAAGGAAGGCGGCGGCGAGGGGATGAGGGTCGGGATGGGAGAGGCAGGCGGCGCGGTGCGCTAGGCGATGACTGACGTCGACAGAGTGAGCAGAGCGAGAGAGGGAGCGGTGCCGACAGCGGACGGAGAGGCCAGGTCGGGGGAACGGCGCTACGGCGGACGGGGGGAGACGAGGAGGTGGACGAAGCGGACCTGGGTGTATCGGTAAAACAGAGCTCAGCCAGCTTCCTTCCGCCAAGGCAGCGGAACGGAGAATCCGCGAACACGACGCCGGTCGAGCCAATGCCGTGTTGGTCCAGGTCCAAGCCAGCAGACGACAGGGCGAACCCGACGCCACGCAATGGGCCCCCCTCTCCAGGCACGATGGGCACGGGGGAAGGGGAGCATGCACGCACATCCACACCCACACCCACAACCACAAGCACAAGCACGCCGAATACCACCAAGCTGCAGGTGCAGGAGCAGGAGCAGGTGCAGGGGCCGATGCAACAAAAAGGTGCACATGCAAGTGCAGGAGCAGGTGCAGCGCGAGCAACGCGATGACCACCAGCAGCAGCGTGCGGAATCCATTCAAACCATGAATGAGACATCCGCTGAGTCGGCAAGCGCGTCAGGGCTGCATGCGATTCCGCTCCAGCCGAACAAGCTGCTAGCTCGACCCGCTTGCACCGAACCCCTCCTCTCGAATGCGCTGTTCTTTTACGCGCCAGACAGGGCCAACGCGCGAGCGAGCGGGCGGTTGGCGGAATTCACAATTCGCCTCCAAGTCCTGATCAGACGGAAGCGCCGACAATCTGTCCGGAACATTTTGAAATTGTTCAAACAATGAGCAAGAGATTCAGTTTTTTGCTCAGCAGCCTGCAATCGAATCCAGACCCGGGCGCAACAATGCGCAGGCGGGAAGGACACAGCTGATGCGAATAATGGCTGAAACAACACAGCATGCGTGTGGTGGGCGTGCCTTCCTACCTCCTGGCGACGGTGCCAAGCGGAAGGGGGATTGTGGGATTCGAAAAAGCAAGGGCGGAGTGGGGTTGGCGCGACTCTTGCTTGCACCGGCCGTGCCAAGCGCAGCGAACCCGAGCCGATTCCCACCGTTCGGCAGGCGGCTAGGCGCGCACGCGCGACAGGCGGCACGGCTGAGGCACGCAACGTGGATACTCTGACAGACGAAACCCTGGAGCTCCAGACGCACGACGCACGATGCAGGCCGCAGCACGCACGACGTACAACTAGCGGCCGAGCGCCCGAGCGAGAGGACGGGGCGATCAGAGCGCGGCTAGCATGCAGACGCGAAGCTCGGCAGCAGCGATTGCAATGCGCGGGGCGTGAGTTCCGATAGGCGCTCGTCCAATTTTTTTCTTCGAGTGCGCATGCTCGTCGCCGGGTGCGGTGTTTCAAAAAAACCTGGGCCCCCAGCGCTGCACCACTGACCGCGTCAAACTTTCAGCGCGAGAAGCATACGTACTCTGTCTTGCAATCTGGCACAGCGAGCCGTCGACGCGTCCTGAGCTGACGTGGCGTGCAAAAGGTTCCCGACTCGGATGCTACGACACGAGCGCAAGGCCTGCCGCCACCTGCTGCATGCAAAAGCTGCGGCAACAACGTCCGAGTACAGCATGCGGAGCCAAGAAGCGCTTCCTCCGGCGTGCCACCGGTCTGGCCCTGGACATTGTCGCGGGATCGCATGCACATTGTCCGCCGCGCCAGGTGGGGTTCGCCGGCGTCCAAAGGGTCTGCACACGCTGCCGCGCAAATCGATGCAGCCCACAGGACGAGGGCACACAGGATAGGGGGGGGACCGGACATGCTGCCGCGAAGATTGCATCGCTCCGGCAAGGCACGCCCTTTCGAGCCAGCCGAACGCGCGTCTCGTCATTCCAGATGTACAGCTGACTGAGAAGACCTACATTCTTTTTTGGCTAGTTGACATCGTTCCAAGCTGCTCGACAGCAGAGGGTTTTTTTTTGCATTTGCATTTTTATTTTTCGTGATTTTGATTTGGGGCTGCTTACCCTCGTGTGCACGGAACTTCAAACCTTGTTCAGCAAGGCACCGGAAGGCAGTCCAAGCGCGCGGATGTCTTGAAGCGATCAGCTGAACATGCTTCCGGTCTTTGCAGATTCTCCGCCCGCCCGCCTCGTTCTGCTGCACGGTCCCACGCTTCGCCTGCCTCGATCCCCACTTTTCAATCAAATCTCCCTTTTTCGAATTTCCTCCAGATCGCAGATTCCGATCTTGCCTGCGATGCTGTAATCCTCCAGGTATCCTCGCCATGCGCTGCGGTCACTGTAACAGGAACCCGAGTCGCGAGACCCTTTGTCGTGCGGTTTGTAGGAGGTGCGACATTGGTCAAGGGGAGGAGTTGAGAGACACTCCGTACGCATGGATCTCGTCAGCTGCGGCTGCCGAATCTCGAGGAGCGTGGCTCAATTCGCGTGCTGGCTCCAAGGATGCGGTCGTTCGGCGTGGGCCTAGACCAAGCTCGTGAACATGGCCCACCACGCGCTCTGGGGCTGACCCTTTTTCCTATTTTTGATGTCTGCTCGCCCATCCGACGGATCGAGGTTGGCACGGCTGCCGACTCCAGGGCCCGTGCTGGACAACCAGTAGCCGAAAATCCCGCTGTCAGATGTATGTGTCCCGACGCCATCCTGGCGGTAAAGGTGCGCAGGTGCCGATACTGGACGGCGGTACACGGTCCTGCACCGAGGAGGCTTGGATCGATCGGGCCAGGCCGTCTTGGAAGGATTCAGCCAAGATTGCGGTGGCTGGAGACAGCCACAAGCATGCCTATCAAACTCGCCAGCCGAAGCCGAAGTCTTGTTGATCGGAACGTGGCCGACGCAGGCACGCTTGGCGGAGGCCCTTTCGGCGGCGCAAGACGGTCAAGCTCGCCCTGACAGACACGTCAACGCATATCCGCGCCAGCTTTGCGGGATCAAGCTGCACCTTCCCGTCCATATTCGGCTACATTGCCTGAGTTCGGGAGCGTTCGGATGGGCTGATCTTGCGCAGCCTCAGCCAGCTCGTTATCGTGAGGTTCCCACGCATCTGAGTCGGTCTTGAGCGGCCATGGCCAGGGCCGGGATGCGAGAGTCGACGTGCCAGGCCCGCGTGCAAGCGAGCCAGCGGGTCATCCGTGCTGTGAAACCGAGGCGCGTTCAGGCGACTTGTGGTTGCGGAATTGCCATCTGGAGGGCGAGGTCCTCTCATGTGAACGAGACATCGGGCTGCTTGCAGTTGTCGACTCGGCGCTGCCGATATCGTTCTGTGCCGCCAAGGCGGTCACTTCGTTGGGCTTCGGATAGATGCGGCGCCTGTGTGCTATCGACAGATCGGCCAAGCAGGATCACGGATTGCAAGGCACTGCCAAGAATGGCTCGAGCCGAGCGGGGGGCCGTGCGAGATGGCCTTACCGCGGAATCCAGTGTCTTGGGCCGTCTCAGCATGCCTTGCCCGACAACGCCGAGAGCAATTTTATTTTTCAAATAACCAGAAGAGCAAGATCAGCTTCCTGTCACTGAAGGCTCTTGCAGACCAGCCGTTCGCATTCAGCACGATCAGGGGTCTTGCTTGCTACGACGGAGAGACATTGAGAGCTGAGACATCGCTCGAAACCATGCTGTAGCTCGGGTGGCGAGACTCGGGGCCGTGGTGGATCCGAGGCGGTGCGTTGTCGTGGAGTCAGCAATGCGCCTTCGCTTCCACTGCGTGCGCTTTCACGTCGACGCGATAGCCTTTGGTCGAAGGGCTCGGCATGGGGAAATTCACGCCCTGGGCAGGCTCGCTAGTGCTTTTGCGTGGCGACAACGCTCATCCTCGCAGGTACGCCAGGAACGCGAAGTGCCGCGCCGTCGCTCCAATTGCAACTCCGAAGCGGCTCGCCGATCCGAGAATGCTCGACGCATGCACGGCCAGCAGCGTCGAACAAAGCTCAAAGCCGGGACACCTGGCAGTGCATGCTGGCATCGCGGAGGCTCTTACGTTGCGAAGAGCATTTGCCGGGCGAAAGGGGGCCCCGTGGCGTGGGGAAATGCTCTGAGCGACTCGCTTGCGAGCCACGCTCCCACAAACAATGCCACGCTCTCTCGTTCTCTCTGTGCACTCGTCGAGAGTTGTCGATGAGGGGGCCAGTGCTTGTCTCCGTCCCCTCGTGCAAGTTATGCGGCTCGACATGTTGCTTGCGGGGAGGGGTCCCTATGCCTGACTGCAGCTGGGCTCGGACGAGGCCTCGGCGAGCAGCCAACCGACACGCTCGGCAACGGCGTTGACCAGCCCGGTTGTCAGCCTGCAGGCTATGCGAGACCAAGCGAGGCATCTGCACGCACCCTTCTGATGCACTTGGCCCTTTTTCTCAAGCTACAGTAGGGAGAGCCAGTGCCGAGCGCTGAAAGTTATGCACTTCTCGTTCTTGGGTGCAAGGCAGGCAGACAGGCGAGCAGGTCGGATTCACCACAGGGCCTGGGCCATGGAGGGCACATGTCCACATATGCGCTGCCATGATTTCGGCACGGTGTTCGGACTGGTCCCGAAGTACAGCTGGCGTATTCGCTGCGGATGCACGAGAAAACGTTTGACTGCCACGCGAATTTCCACGAGCAGCATGGACTGGACTCTGCGCTCCCCTGCTGGGCTTGTCGGGGTAGCTCCGATGCATGGGCTGCTGCCGCTGCTGCTGCTCCTGAGACACAGGGGGGAAAGCCTTGAGCCAATCACATGGGCTCGACTCGAATTGGAGCGAAAGGCCGGGGTGGATTCCGGATGACACCCGGACATCTGGGCCATTTCGAGTTTCCAACGGGATGGTTGGATGCACCCGCATGCCCGGGCGGCATCCGGGCTCGCCATCCGCAGCCGGAGTTGCAATTCGCACTGCACTGCGCTGCGGCCCCCTTCGTTTGAGGCCAATGTTGTCGTGTTGCTTCGGCTCAGCTGATTGAGCATCATCATCGACACCATGCATTCACTTTCGACTAAGCTCAACTCGCTGCCGAGACTGGCAGCCGCAATTCTCTTTCTGGGTACACTTGCACCGCACCATGCCACTGCAGACCGGCTCCGAGCTCCACGCGTGCGACAGCTCGAGGTTGGGCGCCATGATTGCCCTCGACTCTCGTAGCTGAGTGTTCCAGGATATGCAGGCTCGGGCAAACTCGCGGCATCGTCGGGTAATCTTGCCAGCTCAAGCTCATGCCATTCCGAGAGGCCGTGAATCGTAAACACCGAGGTCCTCGGTCGTCTGTTGCCCGCTTGTCAGCTTGATGGATCCTCGCATCTTTGGGACCCTGCTAGCAGCCGTCTAGCCAGCCTCGCGAGGAGAATGTCGACATTTACCATACTGAAGGCACTGTACCAAGCGCGTCCGTATGTCATGGTGCTTGGACGATCGGCTCGGCAGATTTAACCGGGCTTATCGGACTCGACTCGTCTGGCAGGACGAGACGCACAGCGTGTTTCGCTGGTCCGGGAGGGTGAGCAGCCTTTCTCTTGCATTCTGCACCAGAGTGGGGGAGCAACCGAAGGTGGGGGGGAGGGAGTGGGGGGCATACATCACCGCCTCGGGGATCTCTGTCCATGTGACTCGCTTCTATGTCCGTGGAGGATGCGACGGACAGGGCGAGGCCACAGCGCTCAGATCCCGTCTGTGCAGCAGAGTTGAAAGTCTTGGCGAATCTCAAATGTCGGAACGGACGCAGAGTGCCAACATCTCGATCTCAGCGCAGAGCGTCAGAAACTTCGGTCCACGTGCAGCGCGGCAATCGCGCATTTCACCAGGTCCGACGAGCTTCCAAGCAATTCACCCGGCACGCTGCAGCTGGGTGTGCCAAGTTTTCTGATGCATCCTTGAACGCTCAGGTCCTGATCTGATTAGCTCACGACCTAGGTGTCGTGCAGTGCTGTGCATCTCAGCGCGGGGCGAGCATGGTGAGGAAGCGGTCGGCCTGCATACGGCTCGGCATGCCGAAGCTCTGTTGATTGGTGCTGCCCCTGCGGACCGGCACGGCAAAAGGCTTGGCAGAGGCGCAATCGACACCGAGGGTAGCCGAACGTGAGCGCCGAGTGCCGCGATCACATGGGCGCGGCGGAGAACCAACATGTATATAATAATAAGAGGACGACGCATCGCGTACAGTGCATGTCTGTGCAAGCGAGGCGGCATCTCGCGCCTGCTCCGACTCTGCCTGCGCAGTATCAAGACGCAAAGGGAATCAAGCATGGCCGTCTGGATCTGTCTTGGCATTGAGGGGTCCCTGCTGGGCCGCACTGCATGCCGATATCGCCGGCGTCAGATCGACAGTCCTTGGTCTTTCTTGGGTGGGTGCCTCGGACTGCAACATGTCGCTGCATGCTGTCGGACTGCCGACGAACGTGCATTCGGATAGCCATGCATCCTGGGTCCCCAGCTATAAAGTCTTAATGTAGAACGCGAAGCATTTCGGCAGCACGATACACAACGACACGATGCTCGCTGGGGGCAGACTCTGAGTTTCGAGCGTTTCCGACGGGATGCACTCCAGAGGATTTTCGGGCAAAAGCAAGCTCGGTAGTAACGTGAGGGAGCCTATCTCGAATCACGTCAAATTGGACCACTGCATGTTCTACGACCGCGGTATCCAGGAGCAACAATGCCGTCACAGGACCGGGGACCCCCGTGCGTGCCTATATTACAATGGTCTGTCACCACGCCTGTCACGCCCTCATCCCCCGTGAACCCGGCAACCTACTGAGCACAATGGCTAGCCGTGCAGGCCTACCCGAACTGCTTCAATTGATCATCGAGGGCGAAACCGTCCCGGATCTCGCGGCGGAGAATGCGATCCCTCCCGTTGGGCGATGCCCTTCAATTTCGCCGAGGCCGAGCGGCAAAACCGAAGCGATCCCTGAGAAAACCCATCGGTGCAAGTCTTTTCGGCGGCAATTTGGTTCTCAAAATGCTGTGCTCAAGTCTCAGACTCTCGAAAAGTTGCACTATGAAACGTCCATGACCGAGCCGAGCGACCTTGGTAGATTGGCTGTGCGTCTCGCCGAGCAACGGAGGATGTGGATCGGCGGCCTTGTCGGATCGGATGCTTGGCCTGAGACGGCGAACAGGATGGCGCCGTCCAGTGCGAGGTTCGAGTTCGAGATGCGACCCGAGCGTCGGCGGTACATCGGCCAATCAACTCCATCAAACCGCCCGCACCGGCAGAACCGGTCAATTTTTGCATGTCATCGGCATCGCAGCTCCCTTCTGATTCGAGCGCGTTGAACCATCGATGGCTCGGCAGCTCCGTGCCACGCGGTCGCACGGTCACACAGAACTCTGAGCTTCTTTTCCTCGTTGACCGGCGCTGTGCATCCCGACATGCAGAATCTTAGCAACTCTCTGTGCTCGGCCAGGCCGAAATTAAGCGTGGGAACCCCAACCTTCCTAGGTCGCTTTTATTCTTCATGCATCGTACCGAGGCTGCATTAAGTTGCAGCCTTCTGCTTCTGAGATCAAAACTTTCAACCCAACCTGCCGGCCGGAAGCTGCTTCCGGTCGGTCAAGCCTTGTCATGCAAGCAGCTTTGCGCCCAATCCCATCGCCTCGCAGATACCAGTATCCCACACGATATCCTCGGACAGACTTCAATGACGCCATCTCGTTCGGCTGCTGACAATGATCCAAGGCGCTGTCTCAACGCCTCACCCTGCATTCACGACCGCGGGATGCGACACCCAGAACGGCATTAGCTTGGTGATAGGGAACTGTAACAATGCATTGCATGATGAAAAAGGTCTAAAGCGAAACCTTACGACTCGGTCTCGCGGATCTTCTCGACCCACTGGCGCAGCGTCGCCGAGAGCACCTCAGGCAGCGCCTCGACTTCGCGCACCACCACGTAGTAGTCGAAGGGGAACGTGTCCATGTAGCGCTCCATCTTGAGCTCTAGGCGCCCGTTGGCGTCGGTGTGGTACGATGCGTTGGTCATGTCGAGAATCGAGCTCCTTGCCTGCTGCAGCGCTGCTGCCTTGGGCGTGGCTGCCCCTGCTCCACCGGGCGTAGAAGTTCCACTGGCCGTCGGCGCCGGTTGCAGCGAGTCGATGATGACAAAGACCAGCATGACGCGCTGTTCGGCCGCTCGGCGCAACAGTGAGCGAAGCCGAGCGTGGTCCTGGCAGATACCATCCGAAATGATGATCTCGAGCTGCCACAGATCGCCGCCTTGAGACGCAGACGAAGACGGCCTTGCGGCACGCGCCTCGGCGAGCGTGTCGAGCGAGCGCTCCACGAGCTGGAGCACATTGGTCTTCCTCTGCTGGAAGCCCAAGCGGTCGATGACGTGCGCGCCGTTCTGATCGTTGAAGCTGCCCTTGCCAAAGTCGTGCAAGCTCTCCACATCTTCTCCAAAGCGGCAGATCGACACGTCGCCCACCTCGAGGCGCGAAAGCGCGCCCGTCACCAGCGCCAGCGTCTGGTACGCCAGATGCGCAGAGCGCGACTCAGACATACTGCGACTGTCGTCGATCGCCAGCAGCACTTGGTACTCACGCGACGACGGCTTGGTGCGTCGCAGCCAAATCTTGTCCTTGGCAAAGTCCGATGCGATGAATGGCACAATCTTGCGCATGTTGAGGCGCTTGCCCGTGCGGAAGTCGCCGTTGAGCCGCGTTGCAAGCGTCGGAGCCAGGACGAGCCGCAGTTGTTCGCACAGCGAAAAAGCGAGGTCGGCCGTCAGCGAGGCGTACGAACGCCACAGATCTCCCGCTCGAGCAAGCCGCTCTTCGCTCGAGGCGACGCTGCGGAATGCCTCGAGCTGCTGCTGCACCTCTTCGTCGGCCTCTTCGCGCACGTCGTCCGGCAGCGGCGTCATGGCGTCCTCCTCGTCCTGCTCCTCCTTGATCTGCACATCGTCCTCCATGTTCGCGTCGCCGTCGCGGTCGAGCTTCGCTTCCTGTTCGGCTGTCAGAACAGAGCTTGCCGGCTTCAGATCCGAGGGCATGAATGCCTTCTGCTGACCGTCGTCCGCCTGCTGTCGATCCTCTTTCTCCGGCTGGTCGGGAAGCGGCTGCGGCGCTTGCGGCTCGGACTCTTGCTGGTCATCGACATCAGGCGCCCGAGGCTTGGAGCCCATAGACTCGTCGACCTCTTCGATGCCAAGGTCGCCGAGTTTGCGCACCTCGTCCTGCTCTTGCGCAGCACCCAGAGCCTGCAGCTCGGCATTTTCGTCGTTGGCAACGTGCTCCACATCGGCGTCCTCGGGCAGACCGTCGCCATCGGGTTTTGCCTCTTCACCGGCTTCTTGCTCGATCTCGTCCTCGCTGGCGTTCTGGATCTCTTGCATCCTACGACGGAACTGCTCCAGAGCATCGCCCAGGCTGCGAAGTGGATTAGGGTCGACCTCGGCTGCGCCGTCTTGTTCCGTCTCGCCAGAAGGCTCGTCACGTTCAGCCTTGGGCGCTTGTGCTCCACGCTGACCGGCTGAAGGCGGCTGTGCGGCTTGATCTTCGGTCGCGTCATCGGCCAGATCGTCCGGATCCATGCCCTGGTCGGCCTGTGATTTTTCCTGGCGCGCATCGACACGCCTGCCTTGCGCCGATCGCGACGATTGCTGCTGGACGGCTGACTCGTCCTGGCCACCCTCATCGGCGCCTTGATCCACCGCATCCGTGTCGAACGGATCGGCATCGATTTGCTGAGGACCAGCAGGCTTTTCGTCAGCCGCACGATCTTGCTTCCGCGTGGACTCGTCCTCGTCGTCCTCGCCATCCTCTTCCATGGCGTCTTCGCCTTCGTCTTTGTCGACTTGCGCGTTCGCCTCCTGTTCCTGCTCCTGCTCTGGCGCTTCAGCGCCGGCGTCAGGCTCTTCTCCGTCCTTCATCTCTTCATCTTGCGTCTTGTCGTCGACGAGATCGTCCATGGCCTTTTCGTCCACCTTCTCTTCCTTGCGATCCTCAGGCATGTCTTCGACGTCGCTGAGGTCGCCTAGGTCGTCGTCTTCGTCGCTCCCGCCTTCGCTCTTCCCATCGAGACCGTCCATGTTGAGATCGTCGTCGAGATCAAGATTCTCGGCTTGTTCGGCCTCTTGGTCGAGCTGGCGACCTCCACCCTCGCCCTGAGCGTCTGCTTCCGCTTCCTGCTCTTCCTCTTCTATGCCGTCGGAATCGTCTCCATCGCGATCCTCAGCATTGGTCGGGTCGTCGTCCTTGTCGGCGTCGGGCTGGTCGCCACTGTCTTGCTCCTGCGGCTGCTCTTCGCGGGACTTGTCAGCTGCCTGCTCCTGCTTCTGTTGTTTATCGTCGGCAGCAGCAGCAGAATCGTCAGCCTTGGGCGCGGAATCATCTTGGTCGCCATCAGCATTGTCGGCCCCGAGATCCTTGTTGGTCTGGTCCTCGGGCGCGTCCTTCTTGCTCTCGTCCTCGTCATCGCCGCCGTCCCAGACCTTCTCGTCGACAGCGTTCGGGTCCAGCGGGTCGACATCGCCGACGGCATCCTCAGGTTCCTGCTCGTCAGCGTCATCTCCGTCTTGGTTGCTCGCTGCATCGTCTTCTTCGTCGCCGCTGATGTCTTCGAGGTCACCACCAAAGTCTTGATCGGCTTCCTTGGCGTTCTTCTCGCGCTCCGTCTTCTCGCCTTCGTCGCCCTCGTCAGCTGGATCGTCTTTCTGCAGCTCTTCGATCTCTTCGTCGTCTTCCATCTGATCGGTGATGTCCTTAGCACCGCTTCCGTCGCCGAGGCCAGTGCCTCCCTCGAGCTGCTCGCCATCGTCGCCCTCGCCATCATCGTTCTCCTGCTCTTCGGGAGGCTTGCAGAAGCCTTTGCTTGCAAGAGCGGTCATCAGATGGCAAAGCACATGGTCGAGCTTGAGAAGACTCGCCGAGAGGTGCGCAGACGCCAGTAGATGGGTCCTAAGCAGTGCCGAGAATTCATGCAAGAAGGGATAGACGGCTGCGAGCTGCACCTGAACGAATGTCTCGGCTTCAGCATCCCTGGAAAGCTGCTGAGCAAGCTCGAAAAGATTCTGCACTTCGGAGAGGACGGACGCTGACCGCAGCATCGCCTGCTGCGCCTGCAAGGCCTGCAACTCGGAGCTGATGATCTTATCGGACAGACCATCTGAAGCTCCATCGGCGGACACAGTGCCGGCTGCCGACGCCGAGCCAGTCTTCCGAACATCTTGTGCAATCTGCAGGACGGCGGAGATGAGCTTGTTGGCTTGATTCGCGAGACCCTGTGTCTCGCGACTGGCACCAAGAGGCGTCTTTGTCTGCGCGAGACAGTTCTCGAAAAGGCCGAAGTTGGCTGCGGTCCACGTCCAAACGGGATGCAGCAGCGATTCCAGAGCAGGCAGGACTTGGAGATGCTCGCGCAAACCCTCCTCGATCGACTTGACCAGCGTTGCGCTGGCTTCAACGTGCGACCGTTCTTGCTCGGTGAGGAAAGCGAGCCGATTTGGACCGCTAACACGTATTGCCTCTGTCAACTTCTCCACCAGCGAAGCGCTCGTCGTGAGCTCGGTGGCCCAGCTGGACAGTCGGCCCATCAGTGCGTCGCTCGCCACTGCAGGGAAAGCAGTGGTGGCAAGGAACTTGGGAGCCTGCACCCTGACCTCGCCCAAGGCAGCTGCGAGGCGTGCGAGGAAGTCAGCGAGGGCATAAAACGGCGCCTGGGAGGACACGCGCGTGGCTGTGCCCAACGGTGCCGACTGGAGAGTGTGCATTCGAGCCGAGAGATGCTCGAGCGAGGCGAGCGTCTGCATTTCCGAGTGCATGCGATCCCTCTCCTGCAGAACCAGATGGGTGACGTGCTCGATGTAGTTGACACCACGTTGAAGCTCTGCGGTCGACAGATCTGCACTGTGTCCGTGGAGAGAGTCACGGACTTTCGGCAGCGCGGCAAGCAGGCGGAAGAAGAGCTTCTCCAGAGTGGGGAAGAGCTCATCGGAGAGCGACTTGGGACAAGCCTCCAAGATCGACGGACGCGTGTAGATGTGCACCACGCTCTGGTTCATGGAAACCATGTCGGTCTTGAGGTACGAGCTCAGACCGACGCGACGCAGTTCCTTGAGCAGATCCGACCACGCCTTGCGCTTGCGGGCGGTGAGATTCTTGATCGCCTTCTCGTTGTCTTCCTTGGAGAATGCGGGGGTCAGCTTGGCGAGCTGCTGCTGGCGATCGACAATCTCATCGGCCAAATCGCTCACGCCGGTGGCAGTCGTTGTAGCAGTGAGCAGCGTCGGTCGGAGTCGGTCAGCGCCCATCTTCTGCAAGATCGTCAGAGTCTTGGACAGGTTGCGGATGTGCTCCGGAGCTGAGTCCTCGAGACTGGCGATCAGCACTGCTTTCGCCCAAGCATCACTGGCCTGGCTGCTCGGCTCAGACGCCGCTTGCTGCCGGATCATATCGAGCGACACAGGAGGGATCTCCTTGCGCGTCAGAGCGTCGAGATGGGCTGCAAGCATGGGATCGACAGGCTGACGAAGGATGTCGCGGAACTTGCGCAGTGTCTTGTGCAGCTGTCGATGGGACTTCTGCGCCGACTGCTTGAGCGCATGCACGTTGATGTCTTTCCAGCTCGCGAGCTTGATGAAGCCCAGAATGTCCTTCTCCAGCACTGCTCGCTGACTCTGCAGGGTGTTTGAGATGCGCTCGTCGAACTGACGGAAGAAGGTAGTGACATTCTTCAGAATGACACCGACCTCCTTCAGGCCGCGACTTTCCTTGGGAGGGGCCAGCCGGACCAACCTCTCGACAAAGTGCGCAAACGACTCGAGAAGGGAGAGACGTGCCTCAAACTGACCCAGGGGACTCGAGCGGACGAACTGATCCACTGCATCAATCAGCTGCTCGACGTGGCTCTTGAAAGCGTCAGGCCCGTCCGCAGAAGCGGCGCGGGTGCCGCGAACGACGATCTCGTAGACGCGGAACCACCAGCCGCCAAGCTCTTCCTGGAAGTTGCGGGCCTGTGTGTTGAGCAATTCTGCCCAGCATGACAGCTCCAGCCGCCTCCACTCGATGATCTGAGCCGAGATTCGCTCCCGGTTGGACTGGAGCGAGGTTTGCTGGCTCGCGAAGCCCTCCCAGTCTTCGGTGTGAGTGAGCAGTTGCTCAAGAGCGCTCAACATCTTGGCGACCGGACTCGCCGCGTCGAGGCGGAGCACAGCATCGCATCGGTCTCGGATGTGCTGCAACACCATCTGTTCCGGCCAGTCTTGGATGAGAGCGTCCAGGCGCAGACGCAGTTCCTCGACGATGACGGTTGCCTTGCGGATCTCGGAGGGGCGGGGATCGAGGTAGAAGTTGAAGTCACGAGCCGTTTGCTTCGACGCGAGATGCTCGTCGATCGCAGCAGAAATGCCGAAGGCGGCGCCAGTTCGGTCGATCTGCTCTGACCAGTCGCGATGATGCTTCCGCAGGAGCTTGGTGACCAGCGCATCACGTTCCCGATGATACAGATCAGACCCAGCATCGCTTCGCGAGGGCCCAAAGATCGCCATGTGCGCGCTCAAGACGGCAGTGAAGCGGTGAGAAGGCAACAGCACGCCGACGGACTGCTCTTCTTCTTGAGCAGCGCGTCGGGTCGTGGGTGCGTCCATGACATCGTCGCCATATTCTGGGAAGAGGGCGTGGAACTCCCTTTCTTCGGCATCCGCATCCAGCTCGATCGACTCCTCGACCTTGCGAGATTTGTACAGACTGGTCGCCTCTTCCTCTTCGCGCTTGGCCCTCTCTCTGTCGAGAGCCCACAGCTGGAACACCCTCTCGTACGTGCGACTGATGGCACGCAATGTCTCGCGCTTCTCGAGCACATCAATGCCGAGTGCGGTGTGATCGTAGGCAACAGAAGCGGTCGATACGATGAGAAGCGCGGCAGAGACGTCCGAGCGTGCTTGCAGCTGACCGGACAGGTCCAATTGACGGAACAAAGAGGAGCTGCGTGTCGTCGGGAAAGCGCTCAGTGCTTGGACGATGGCACCGCGCTGCTTGACGTCCTCAGATGCGGAGGCGATGCGGGCTGCCTGGCGAACGAGGCCAAGTCCGAGTTGCAGCTGCGACAACGAAGCTGTGATTGGCTCCACCATGTCCCGCAGCTCGGAGAATGTCTTGCGCAGTCGATCGCCAAACGACAGAATGCTTGCTTGCAGACTGTCCTCGCGCTGCTGGGCCTGCTCAGAGTGTCCATTGAGCAGAGCCTGAACCAAATCATCGACCCTCTTGGCTGCGATGACCTCCTTGAGGAACGATGAAGTCTCGCGGTAGAGCTGCGACAGGAGCTTGAGATTCGGCTTGCGCCACGCCTGGCCGTCGTCGCCGCCTTGAGAAGTCAGCGCCAACTTGCTCTCCTCCATCTGTGCCCACAATTCGTCCGTCACACGGTTGCGCGAAGCGCCTGTCACCATCGACTCGGCAAAGACTTCGAGGGACAGCGCGTCCTCCAGCTGGGTCCGGCAGAAAACATTAAAGTCGGCCATCGTCCTGCGAGCGACGATGGGGTCCAATGCCACGTTCGGCAAGAAGAGACGCAGCATGATGAGAGAGGCGGCGATCCATCCTCGTCCAAGCAGCGCGGTACTGGCTTCCTCGTCCGAGGCGTCGGTCTCGGAGAGGGAGAAGCTCTGAAGGAATGAGGTCCATTCTGTCAAAGCGTCTGCAGTGTCCGCTGTGAGGCGTGCATCCGGGCTCGCGAGCACGGCAGTCAAGGCGCTCTGGCAGTCGGACACGGTGAGCATTCCCGTCAAGACTGGCGACTTGAGATCCGCCGAGTCTTTCAGCGCCGCACGGCACAGTGTCTCGGACACGAGGCACACGAAGCGCACAAGGATCTGTGCAAGCTTCTCGGCACGCGAAGGCGAACTGGCAGGCAGGACAGCCCCAGCTGTCTGGATCATCCGTCCGACCGCGACGTCGTGACGCGCTTTTTCCGAGAGCGACCTGTCGCCGAAGCGAGAGTCCAGCAAAGTGTGCACCAAACTGGGGCGCAAGAGGTCGGCCGGTCCGCCAGATGTGGAGCCTGAAGTGGATCCGAAGGGCCACATACGCCTGATCCAGCTTAAGTCGCTGAGCAGAGCACTCGACTTTGCAGATCCGGGCGCAAGGCACCACAGCGCTGCCTTGTTGGATGCAGCGGCGGCCTGGACGGACGGAGAGGGGTGAGACTCGAGCAAGGCGATGATGACCTTCATCCTCGAAGCGTTTGTTGGATCCGAAAGGCACTCGGGCGTCCTGATTGACAGCTCTGCCATGCTGAGAAGCGTCGCTTCCGCATTCCCCGAGGCTCTTGAACGAGCGTGCTGGTCTTGGGCTTCGGCGGCGATTTTGTTGCTTGCCGAGCGAAGCATCTTTAGGGTCTGCCAGCCAAGCTGCATCATGTCGCGCAGCTCTGACGGCGAAGCCGACTGCTTGCCGGCGATACAGAGCGTGGCGGCAATATCCAAGGATGACTTGAGAAGGTCACCTGACGGTGCGCTTCGAAGCAGTTGCGCCTCGTCACAGATCAATCGATACAGGTTGGTCTGCATGCCCTCGTCTGCACCGTAGAGCGACCAGATCGTGGAGAGAGCTTTGCCGGTGGTCAGAGTCAACGAGCCGCCAAGCAGATCGATGGTCTCTGTCAAGGCGGCAGCAACATCAAGGCCACCGGCGTTTATCTCCCTCACAAGGCTGGACATGAATCGCACCAAGATCTGGATCGACGAAAAGTCCAGCTCTGAAGTGGTGCAAAGGCTCTGGAGGTAATCAGCAGAGCGCATCAGAAGGGCAACCCGGCGCAGAGTAGCCGAGTCGCAAGAGGCAGCTGCTTGACTCTGGACAGACGAGATCACCGTATTGCTGACCGTCACGACGAGCGGAAAGACGTTGCGGACCGCGGTCGCAGCCTGATCTTCGTCGTGCACCGTTGCAGTGCTGCTGAGCCGGGCGGAGCGTTCGAGGATGCTGAGGTCGTTGAGTCGCTTTGTCGAGGCTGACTCGAGGACACTCCTAGCCTCTTGACGGTGTAGCAGAGCCATCAGCAGAAGGTCAACGAGCATCTGAGGGGGCAGACCGTGCGACTGGAGAAGATCAAGGACGTTGTCATCGTATCGTAGGTCGATCGCAAGTCGGTCAGCAAATTCCTGCGAGACACGACCAACGTTGACCAGGTCTTGTCGAAGACTGAGCCCGGGCGGATGGAAAGTCTTGCCAGACGAGACGACTTCTTGCAGAAGAGAAAGGCTGCTTGCTGAAGCGGAAGGGAAGCACCGCTGGAAGACTTGCAGGGCCAGTGCAAGGGCTCTGCAAGAGCTGAGACGGACCAACAGCGAAGCGGTGGCTCGAGAGCCACGCTCGTCCGCGCCTGCTAGGTATAGAGGCAAGGCAGTCGAAGCGAGAGACGAGTTTCGCAGCGGAAGCTGGCTGGTGGTCCAAGCCGCTGCACGTCGCTGAGATGCGCGCTTTGAGTCTGGCAGCATATCAGCGGTCAGGATTGCGCGCTGCGTCAGTTGCGCGTGGATGGCAGCTTCCATCAGCTCATCCTGAGTCGATCGAGACGGGGCCGAAGACTGCGTATGAGTACAGCCACTGAGCATCGCAAGACTGTCCAGGTCGTGAGAGGTGGAGTCCGTCTTTGGCAGCAGCGCGATCTCGATGCCTCGGTTCCTCATGGCTCTCGACAGCTCCCCATGTCGCGGATCGAGACACATGAAGACGCGGAAGTTCGGGTGCGGTCGGATGACGGGCACCTTGCCATCGACGACACCGCGCTCGCTGATGACGAGACAGCCGTTCGGCTCGAAGAGCGAATTGAGACGATCCAGAACCGACGCCGAGCAAAGATTGGCATTGTCGAGCATGAGCCAATGTCCCTCTTGCAGAGCGCGCAGCAAAGGTCCGTCAATCCACTCGAATCTGCCGGTCGATTTTTGCGCATCCGGCGTGCTCTGCGTCGTTTCGGCGACGACGGCAACAGCATTTTCCAAGGTGGTCCTGAAAGCTTCGTCGCTCACGTCGCCCGTCGCGTTGCGGACGTCTTCCAGCGCAGCCGAGAGGAGCTCCGAGGACGGAGAGCTCTGGGACGAGCCTAGTGCGGCTTTCAGCGTGCCTTGAGCTGACAAGAACGACGAGTAGCGCGAATGGCTTCGCGCGGCCACCTGCTCGGACAGGCGCTGTGCCTCGCGAACGAGAGCAGCGAGAGCGCTCTGAGTGCGGGTGCTTGGATCGTACTGCTCGAATGTGCCGATGAGGTCCATGGTGTCGGTGCCCGAGTTCATCTGGAACTCTTCCAAGCGAGCGCCGGCAAGTTGGGCCACGAGTCTGACGACGCTAGTCTTGCCGCTTCCTGTCGGGCCCACGAGGATCGAGAGCCACTTCTTCTGAACGCAGTCGATCAAGGCTTCCAGCACGGGGAGTTGACTCTGCAGGAGCGCCAGGCGGTGGCTCTGCAGTTCCGAGGCAGGCTTCCGCGGCATGACGGCGTGCCCAATGCGCACGTGATTGGCGGTGACCGTGGACACCATGCGAGGCTCACTCGAAGCGGCGCCGCGGAACGACCTCTTGAAGAGTTCTCGCGCAGTGCGACGATCCGAGGCCGTGCGGAAACGCTGGACATAGAGAGAAGCGAGATGCTCGATGGGATCGCCCAGCTTGTTGAGGCCCAGATCGGTGTGCAGAAGGTCGAGCCATCGCATGAGATCTCTGAGATTGAACTCCCATGGCGCGCCGATTCTTCCGAACGAGTGCTTGACGACTACCTCGTTGTGCAGCTCAAAGTTGAAGCGGATCATGCTTTGGAGCTGCTCTGTGTCGAAGCTTGGATACAGATGCGTGCTGATCGCAAGAATATCGTCACCGTCGAGCTCTTCGATATGCACCTTGATGAAACGGTTGAGGAACGACTTCGGAAGACCCTTCCTGCCTCCACCCTGGTGATGAGGGTTCTGAGCCGCGAAGATGCGGAAGTCGGGATGCTTGGCGAAGGAGCGGCCAAGCTCGGGGACGTAGACGGTGCCACGGTGATCCAGGCACGAATTGAGGCCCTCGAGCACCGTCTGAGAGGCAAGGTTCATCTCGTCGAGCAGCACCCACTCACCTTGCTGCATGGCGGTGAGGAAGGCCGCGTCGCGCCAAGCAAACTCGCCCGGACCGCCACCTTCCAGAGGCATGTCTGAGCCGAAGAGGTCGACAAGCTCGGTCTGGTCGGACAAGTTGATGCGCGTCAGCGGGAGGGCAGCAGCAGCAGCAAGCGCAGTGATCAGACTGGTCTTGCCCGCACCGGGGCTGCCTTCCAGCAAGACCGACTTTGCTGGAACCGACAAAGCACGGAGCACTCGCATGGCATTGGATGCCGATGTCTTTGCTCCGAAGCTGAACGAGCCAGAACCCTGGGTGGACGGGTCTGGCTGGCCGCGCGGGACGGAGAACGGACCAATGCGCAGCTTTTTGCTGGACACTTCGACCTCGAAGAGACTGGACATCTTGGGGTCGTACTGGTGAGGTGCGATGAGTTCCGCGACCTTGGCGAGGCAGCGGTTTCTGAGCTGCTCCAGACCCGACGCGGTCATGGCGGCTGTGGCGGGCAGCGCGCCCAAACCATCGATGATCGTCAGCGAGGCACCGTGAGCGAATGCGAGGGCTGCATCGAGAGATGATCTGGCCGAGATCTCATTCATGAAAGAGGCCCACGTCAGGAGGTCGCGAAGACCGAGACCAGACTGATCGCGACCACCGATCTGGTGGATGAACCAGTCCGAGAAGTCGATGATGGGTTCCGTCCAGGCGGCCAGACTCGCATCCTTCCACTGCGCGTTGATGATCTGCACCAGATCACTGCGGATGTCGACGTGAGGAACCCAGATCTCGGTGAAGCGATTGCGCAGAGCTGGAGAGAGCTCCTTCTTGCCGTAGTCGCCACCAGGGTTCATGGTCGCCAGCACCTGGAAACCCTCCGCCCCGGTGATCTGGGATGACATCAGATCAGCTTCTGAGCCCAGATGACTCGACGAGGTGGCTCGTTCTGCCAAGACGAGCGTGCGCGCGGGTTCGAGGACGCTGTTCAGGCGCTCCAGAACGCTGTCGTCTGCTAGCGAGATCTCGTCGAGCAGGATATGGTCGCCGGCGCGCATCGCCTGGACCAACGGACCATCTTGCCATTCGAAGAGGGCAGTGGCTTGGTAGACGCTGCGCAGGGCAGTGCGAAGCGCCGACCTCGCCTCGTCCCTGGACGCCTCTTCGAGCGAGGCCAAGTGCTCCTGCTCCTTGGACAGGACTGCTTCCACAAACGACGAGACGTCCTCCATCTTGCTCTGTGCGTTCAGCTCGTGAGCGATGCCGAGGCTCCAAAGCACTTCGATGCAAGATGCCGCGGCCGATCTTTGCAGGGCAGCTCGGTTGCGGAGCGGACGTTGACCACCAAGCAGATCCGCCGTATCCGTGTTCTGGTGGCAGTTGACGCAATGCAGCTGGCGACCAAAGGCAGTAGCGAGCACCTCGCACACGGATGTCTTGCCGGCACCCGTCTCTCCGACGAGGAGGACAGGTTCATTGTAGCGCAGACTGGTCGCCACCAGGCACAGCAGACGTTGGAACGCAGAGGTCTGCACGATGCTCGTCTGCGAGAGGGCCGCGACGATGGCTCCACCAATGCCCGTGCCGATGCGAGATAGCGTCGCGTCGCTGTCGGGACCTTCAAGTCGATACATGCTTTCGACGTTGAGCTTGACGCGCATGACCTTCTCGATGACCTCTTGGACGATGTTCTTGTCATCAGCGCGGCGCGCACGCTCAGCGATGAGCATGTAGCCATTCTCTGCAAGCTGCTGGTAGCCAACCGCCTCTCGATTTCCCCAGCGGAAGAGATCGCGCAGCGTGACAAAAGCCTGTTTGGTCTCGAAGACACGTCCGGCCTGACGACGCTTCTGCAGCTCTTCAAAGACACCAACGATGCGGGACGAGTAGGATGGTGCGATCTTGCAGCGGTTGGTCAGGATGGTCTCGAGCTCGGCGCGAGGGACATCGTCGAAATGCAGCTCGAGGAAGCGGTTACGGAAGGCGCGACTGAGCACCTTGCGGCCGGCGTACAGACCGGGCGGATTCTGCGTTGCGAAGAGCATGAAGTGAGGGTGGGGCTTGACCACCTCGCCAGTCTCGGGGATGACGAGCTCGCGGTTGTCGTCCAAGAGACGGTTGAGCGCCTCGAGGACGTCGGTAGGCGCGAGATTGAGCTCGTCCAGAACGATCCAGTCACCTCTGCGCAGCGCCTTGACCAACAGGCCTTCCTGGAAGCTGAGCTTGCCCGAGTCCGGGTCAGACGCATACGAGCCGATGTATTCTTGGATATCGGTGTGCTCGTGGTTGTTGATGCGGACGAAGCGATGGCCGGTGCGTCGGGCCAGATATTCGACGGCACTGGTCTTACCTGCGGAAGTTGGGCCTTGGATCAGGACGGGGAAGCGGCGCACCAGCGCTGCTCGCGAGAGACCGACAAGCTTGCTCTGTACCGAAGGTGTCAGGATGTAGTCCTCGGCCGCATCCAACGGTGCGGGGCCCGTCGGCAGCCAGAAGGGTCCAACCTGAACGAACTTGCCATCGTCAGCCCCATCCGGCGCGGGCGGGACGTACGTGGCGATGGAGCGAGCATTCTTGGCCTTGGACAGAGTGTGACGTTCGATGATGCCGCGCACAAGCCTGGCGCTGGCCTCGTCGAGAAGCAAGGTGAACGCCATGATGAAGCCTTCCCAAAGACTGCGACGGAGGCCGTACTGAGGGACAATGTCGGTGGCAAAGGTGAGGGCGCGCGACAGGGTGCGGATGGAGTAGTGTGGGCGCTGGTTGGCACCATCTGCGAGCTGGTGCTGTTGGGCCAGACGACGGATCTCGGTGTAGCACTCGGCTACATCCATCACGGCACCGCGATCGCCGAGGGCATGCTCGCCGATGTACTTGTCTACGATGGCGGTGAGCGCTTCGCGGTCGGCGTCGGGGCTGGGCACGTAGAGCTCGGTGAAGCGGGATCGCAGACTGGCGGGAAGATCCTTCTTGCCGACGTCGGTAGCCGGGTTCATGCAGGCGAAGATGCGGAAGTTGGGATGCCTCGGGATGGGCTCGAGGTCGCCGCGCTCGGTGAGGGTGATGCTGGACGTGGGAGACTGGAGGAGGCCAGTGAGGCTGTCGAGCGTCTCTGCGGCTGCGAGATTGATCTCGTCGAGCAGGAGCCAATCGCCTTGACGCAGTGCCTTGACCAAGGGGCCTTCGACGAAGGAGAAGACGAGGTTCTTCTTCTTGCTGCCATGCTGGAGACCGAAGGCTCGCGCCTTTTCGTCAAAGTCGAGCCACTCGCGATCGAGCTCGGCCTCGGCGCGCGCATCGTCGACATCGGCGGGCGAGCCTTCCGTGGCTCCCTTCTCGGTCTTGCGCTTCTTGCGGGAAGCCGAGCTGGGGCGAACGTCGGCAGCCGGGTCGGTGATGCTTTCTTCGGCTGTTTCGGTACCGTTGGCGTTGGTGGAGCCCTTCTTGCGTTGAGACGCCATCTTGGCAGATTCGCGCCACAGGAGGGCCAGGCGCGACCACTTGCCAGCAACGAAGGCCTTGCGCTCGGCATCGACGAAGCGTGCATTGCGGCGGGAGGAGAAGGTGCGTGCGAAGAGCGAGCTCCACTGGTCGTGCAGCTCGGTGGCAGGCAGTTTGGGATCGAGCGGCTTGAATGCTCCGAGGAGATCTCCACTCTCGGTCTGCTGGCTCAAGTTGAGCGCCGTCATGGGCTGGCCAAGGAGCGAGGCGAGGTGCTGAACGACGGTGGTCTTGCCGGTTCCCGTTTCACCGACGAGAAGAAGGGGCTCTGCCAGCGCCGTGGCCACGGTGAGCCTCTCGAGCAGCAGCAACGAAGGCTTTGTCATGGCAAACTTTCTCGAGACGGGCATGGCGCGTTTGGCCGTGGCCTTGGATCTACGAGCAAGCTCGCAGCGGCCGACGCGGATCGCGCTCGTGGCGCTGTCGACGGCTGCGCTCATGGCAACCGCGTCGGTGGTCGAATCGAGAGACCTGACGGACAGTTCCGGGATGCGCTGCTTGAGCGCCCACCAAGCGCGCTCGCTGGTGAGGCCGAGTTCTTCGGCCAAGAGCTCCACCAAAGCACCGTAGCGGTCGACTTGCTTGCCATTGGTCGATCTCGAGGTCTGCAAGGTAGATGCGGCTGATGATGCAGCTGTGCCTGATCCCAGAACATCGGAGGCCGGAGGCACTGAGCCCAAGAAGATGTCGCATGCTTCAATAAAGATCTCCTCCTGCTGAACCGGGTTGGTGAGCGGGTCGCTGAGCATGGCCTGATCCGCGGCCAAGAGGCGCTCGACGCGGCGGGACCACTTGATGAGATCGCGGAGCGTCGCCACTCGCACGCTGCCTGCATTGGTGCCCGTAGCCTGGGCGGCGCCGTGCGTAGAAGGTTGGGTGGCGCGCTGAAGCTTGTACCAGGTGGCTACGAGACGCTCGACGAAGCGCGGTTGCGATTCGGCAAGCCGAGGCGATTTGTTGGTCAAGATAGTGCCCACATCTTGCAGAGAAGGAGCATCGATGGTCACCTCGGACCAATGCGAGGCGCCGAGGAAGGTAGCAATGGAGGAGGCGGCTGCTTTTTTTGCAGAGGAAGAGGAGGAGGCGACGGAGCGAGTGGCGAAGAGAGCAAAGCCGGCGCCGGCGGTGACCTTTCCGCGAGTACCGAGGTCGATGACGGGCCGCAAGCCGACGGCCTTGGTGGGACCGAGCTGCTGGACGATGCGTGCGACGGTGCTGAGCACCTCGGAGCCGGCCTTGTCGATGTCTTCGAGGACGACCCACTTGCCTTGGCGGACGGCGCGCGTGAGGGCGCCCTCGGTCCATTCGAACTTGCCGGGCTGGGTTGGGCTGGAGACGAACGAACCGAGGAGCTGCTTGGCATCGATACCAGACTGGTCGCCGAGCTGGATGGTGAGAATATGGGTTGCGGCCGAAGACGACTCGGCGCCCTTGAGCAGTTGCGAGAGGTGGCGGATCAAGGTGGACTTGCCGCTCGAAGGTGGGCCGGAGAGCAGGATGGGGAAGTTGAGGCTCAGGCGAACGGCGAGGTCGGAAAGCGCCGAAGTGATGCCCTCGGTCTCGACGAATGGATCGTGAGATCGCGTGGCAGCCGATTGTCGATCGCTGCGTGGCGAGCAAGAGAGAAGGACGCCTCCGATGCAGCACACCTCGGCCGAGAGGTCTGTACTCGACAGCCGAGCATGCAAACGAGGCTTTTGAGCATTTGTAGCCGGATGGGTGTCGGCAGCATCCGAGGCGTGCGGAAGGAAAGCGACTTGGCGCGACATGACGAGGCTTCGGGTTCGGTCGATCCGACTGAACTCTTCCACTTCGAGCGTCCAGACGTTGATGCCCGCGGGTTCAAAGGCAAGTGCGGCGGTGGCTTCGATTGCGTACTGGTCGAAAACGTCGGTCGATCCGAGGTTGAGGCACTTGCGCTGCAGCTCGATCCTCGCCTGTTCGCTGCTGTTCTGGAGCGCAGAGAAGAGCGCGACGGCGAGCAGACGCGTGGGAAGCGAGTCGGAAGGCTCCGAGGCGCTGAGGATCGAATGCGCCCATTGTGTGTAGGATGTGCCGACCTCGTCAGTCAGCGAGAAGGGAGCAGCAGAGGCGATGCGCAAAAGGTCGAGCAGAACCTGATTGCGCAGCTCGGGCTGCTCTGCCGTGATGCCGTGCAGGAAGGAAGCCGAGGCGAATGTGGCGAGGAAATGCGAGAGTAGCCTGATCATGAAAAGGCATATAAGGTGAGGATCAGAATGTGCGCAACATTGATGCAGATATGGCCACGTGAGCGATCGCTACTTACTCGTGAATCTCGGGGAATATGCTGATGAGCAGCGCAAAGGCATGCATCGTTTGGATCGTCGCCTGCGCATGGGCACCGTTGGAAGCGTCGATCCGCTTCAGCACCCGGGCGAGGAGCTCGAGCAGTACGGGCTTGAACTGAGCGGCGACGGATACAGTGCAGGACGGGTCGATGAGCAGGTCGGCCACACGGCTGAGCGCATCCGAGGCGGTGCCCTGACCAGCGTCGAGGCCGGCCAGGATATCTTGAACCAGACCGACGGCATTGGGCGGCTCTGTGAGCTCTTCAACCAACGCTGAGCAGCTCGCATGTATATCGAGATCCAGCGCAGAGCGACGAGAGACAGCGGCGACCTTTGCCTCCATCTGCGCCGTCGAGGGCGTCAAATCTGCTGCGAGCCCCATCGCGTCGGCCGAATCGCGAGGGAGCAGGAACGCAGCCGAACGAGACAGATGAATCAGAGATGATCGGCCAGAGAGTTGGCCATCGAAGGGTGATTCAAAATGTCTGCTTGAGGTGAGTCCGAGACGTTTCAAGGATGGAGTCTGACGGTGAGATGAAGGGAATCGGTGGTGCCGTCGCAAAGCTGCAAAGGGTGCAGTCAGTGCGGGAGCGGCTTCCGTACTTGCTCAGCAGCTCAACTCGACTTTTTTTTTCTTCTTCTTGCTGCTCCACCTCGTCAAGCGCGAAGTTTTTACGCGCCGTAAAAAAACAGCGCAGGGACGCCTCGAGGCAGGAAAAGCAAGAAGGTCGGACCCTGCGGCACTCCGAGTCCCGAGGTTCGCATTCAACTTTTTTGCGCTTCCACCTGCCTGCTGCAGCTTCCATCATCTTGCCAAGCCGAAACCATCTCGAGCGCCTCTCTTCGTGCCACAACACCATCACAGCATTCAGCTCCACGATGTCGGTCATTCCTGGTAAGTCATCAAAGTCTGCGTTCCGCTCGTATGACTGCTTCTCAAAGACTGACGCGGCGTGCTGCTCCAAAATCACAGACAAGATCGGCTCGCTCCTTTTCTGTCCCAACTGCGGATCGTTGCTCGACGTCCCCGGCGACGAAGATTTCATCAAGTGTGCTCCGTGTGGCGCCGTTCAGAACGCCAAGGGTAGGTTTGCAGCCCTACCGTCCTCACGAACAGAGCAGAACAAGGACTGACCGCCTCTCCTGCCGACTTGGCGCCTGGATCACCACCATCGCACAGTTTACGACAACCTCTCCATTGTGACTCGCTCCCATCCCTCGGCATTCCCTTCCGCACTCCGTCAGAAGCGTCAGCTCGTCAACACAGCCGCTTCCATAGGCAACGACAACAAGCCCAAGGAGGCCACCATCAAGGAAAAGTGCCCCGGATGCGGCAACGACGAGATGAACTTCCATACCCTGCAGCTCCGCTCCGCTGACGAAGGCACCACCGTCTTCTACGACTGTCCCAAGTGCGGCTACAAGTTCAGCCAGAACAACTGAGCCGGTCGCCCGCTCGTTCGCCCGCCCGCTGCACTGCCACTGTCGTCGTTACCGCTTCCCCTTTTCTTGCATTGTATTACTAGCCGCAACCCTTGTGAATCGCCTTCTTGCTACTGTACTTTTATACACTGCCGTCGCCCATTCGGCTTTGCGACGATCTGCCGCTATACGCCCTCACAGCTCGCCCTCATCCTCGTCCTCGACATCCCAGTCTACAGCAGCCTCGAGCTCCTCCGCCTCTGCGTACATCTTGTCGAGCCCCGTCAGCTTTTCCAGATACTGCTCCTCGTTGAACGCGCGCATCAGCATCTCGAAGCCCAAGCTGCGGTACGCCTCGACCACCGCCGCACTGCAGCCCGTGCATCGGTCGTACGCCTGGCCGACGATCCGGAGTGTGTTGAACTGCGCCAGGAAACCACGCAGCTGATGCGGCACGATGCCCAGCGCCGTCGTCGCGCGCGCCACCGCCTCGGCATCCTCGATCCCCTGCTTGGACGTCTCGCCTGCCGTAGCCGGTGCGTGGACACCCAGATCGTGCTGCAGAACCGACACCATCAGTTCCACCGCCGACGCTCCCGCGATCGCAGCCAGCCCCGGCCGTGTGACAGTGCACATCTGGTCCAGCGTTCGGTCCGTCAGCGAGTCCGAGGGAGCAACCACATCGTTGCAGAAGTAACAGCCAAGGCGGCCATGCCAGCTCTTGCCAGCCGACGCATCAGACGAGCTTGTCTGCTCGACATCCGCTGCGGGTGGGGGCGCTCCATGGCGCATAACCAAGTAGCTGTCGAATCCCAGGGCTGCATTGATGACCAGCTTGGACTTGGCCGCACCCAAAAGCGTCGGTAGCCATCGACTCTCGCGTGAGTCCATCAGCAGGAAGACGACATCGTGCTCCTCCACGAGCTTCTCCAACCTCTCCACGTCTGCTTTCACCTGCCCCTTGCTGCTTTCCGGCACGGGATGGCCGGGCATTGGAACGCTGAGGCTGATGCCCTTGGCCTCCACGCCCGGGTAGATGCGCGCGAGCTTGCTGGCAGCGCATTCCGCCTTTGGCTGCCCACCGTCGAGGCAGTCTTCAAAGTCGAAGAGCGGCTGTCGCACCGGATTGGAGAAGGACACCTTGGCCGAATCCACCAGCGTGATCTGACGCACGCCCCAGCCGAGGAGCGCACGGGCGACGTAGCATCCGAGCGTGCCAGCACCGAGCAGAAGGCAGCGGGTGGATTGAATCGTCTCGAGCTTGATCTCGGGCATGATCCTCCAGCGCATGAGCTTGAGGTTGAGATCGACCGCCTGGTCGGCAAGCTTTCGCGGGTCCATCAGCGGGCCGAGGTCGGCGATCTTGGGCGCCAACTTGCCTTGTGCGTTGCGTTCCCAGCCAACGCCGCTCGGAAGCAGCTCGTTGTTGGGCTTGCTCGCGATCCGTGTAGCTCTGCCGTTGAGCGCAATACTCGGCGTCGGGGCATTCTGTTCACCTGCAGCAGCGGGCAGGAAGACCTTTCCGACTGTACTTCGCATACGATCTGCTGCCAACTCTCCACTGGTGGCGGCAAGGTCGTCCTTCCAGCAGATGACTGTAGCTTGCTCGACGCCGAAGCGGGCGTTCAGATACGCCAGCAGGTTGCGCAGTGGCCATCCTGGAACCTGAGGCGCGCCTGACGGATCTACGAATCCGACGTATCGCTTTTCCGGTGGAACACCCTCGAAGAAGGACTCGTATTCGGAGATCCTGCTGCACACGACTCCGGCTTCGGCATCAGCCTTGGCGAGGAAGAAGCCTCTGGCCGAATCGTGTTGGCGCAACCAGCTCGCGATGGCATTGCAGCCTGTGTCATCCAGTTCGTCCGAGATGGGCTGCCAAGCGTCAGGATTGTCGGCAGATTGAACGGTCTCCCAAGCCGGGCTCGTGACCAAGGCAGGATAGGCGAACCAGTAGTAGAACTTGTACTTCTTGAGATCGGCAAATGTAAGAGCAAGGAAAGTGGTCAAGAAGATTTCGGGCTCCGAAGTGTCGCTCGCGATCCCAGCCCAAATGTCTGCGAGTGTAGCGTCGAAGATGGCCTGCTTGTCGGCATTGCGGAAGGATTCGATGGTGTTGAAGTTCTTGAGGAATCCTCGTGCTGGTGTGGTGTGGTTCGACGAGGGTGGGCGCTCGCCCGAGTCTGCTGCAACATCAGCAGCAGCGCGGATGCTCGCGGCGTCGAGACTGATCTGGCTGCCGAGCGAGACCGACTCTCCCGTTGTGCGATCGAGGATCACTTTACCTGGTGTGTAGGCGGCATGGATGGGCACCGACTCGTCGCTCAGCTGAAGCTTGTCGATCTTGAGCGAGGAGAGCTCCTGCCAGAAGGTTGGATGGATGTTCGTGCTGAATGGCGCGAACTTGAGGATCGGCATGACGGTTGACGTTCACAGGGCGGAGCAGAACGGTACCGGTCAAGACGGTGATGGTGACCGACGTGAGGCAAGGCTGAGTCGCGCCAAGTGTGCGGGCCAGTGCGCGTGGAAAGTGGTGGAGTGGAGCAGAGAGGGACAGAGACTCAGGGTCCGGATCAGGGTCCAGCCGCTCGCGCCTTCTGCTGGCGTCTGCGGCCTCTGCGCCAATTTCAAAGTTGCGAGGCGTTACCAGCCCACATCAACCGCTTTCAATCTTCCGAGCCAGACAGTCGACGGTCAGCACCCTCCAGAAGCTAGCTTGTTTTGATACATCGTATGCAAAGTGCGCGATGGGCGAGAAGGGATGCTAAGAATACAACAAGAGAAAAGAAGCTCAAAGGATGACGGGGCGCCGATCAGCGGCTTGGTGGTGGCTCCGCGCTTCATCGACGAACGAGACCGGGCGGACCGCCCGAGGGGAATGGTGGCGCCTTGCCTTTTACACCCTGATAAGCCATGCCACCAAAGGGTATGTTTGGGTTGAACTTGCCCGCCGGAGGCAGCGCGGGCGGTGCGGGTGCTTGGCCGGCGCCCTGGCGTAGCTTTTCGCGCTCGGGCGACTTCCAGGCTGCGCGGATGGCGGGTGCAGCGCTGACGAGCTCGTCTGCATCGACGCCGTCGCGGATCGACTTGAGGATCTTTTCGACGATGGAGCGATGGTTGCCGTGGTGCTTGTCATCACGGATGCGCATCATCCTCCATCTCGGCGGAAGGCTCACCCCTTGGGAGACGTACGGCTCGGTTGCAGGTTGCGGATCAACGCTCCACACGCACTCGACGACGCGATCGTCAAACTGCTCGCCCGAAGCCGCCATCTGCCTCCACTCTTCAGGCTCGACCCAGAGCTCGTCAAAGAACTCGTAGTCGTCCGATGCGGAATCGCCCAGGTACTGGTGGAGCTCGAAGAAGGGCATGGTGGAGAGGTTGGGCAGGTTGCCTCGCGGGTCACGCTCGAGGTCGGGCGGGAAGCGGAGCACTAGCTTAAAGTCGATCGTGTTCTCGTATGGAGGCTTCCACTTGAGGATCTTGGGATCGGTGCCCATCACGTAGCCACTGTTGAGGCAGGTGAAGATGAGGCCGTCGTTGCCGTGCAATAGGTTGGGCACCGTCTCGAACAGCACCTTCTGGATGCCGTACGCCAGATCCATCTTTTTGACTTGCACATCGAAAGGTCGTCGCGCTACCATGGCAGGATTGCGTTTGAGGTAGTCGACGTAAGGCGGGTAGATGTAGCTTTTGAGACGGCCGTAGCGCTTGCTAAGCGGTCGATTCGCCAGCAGCTCGCGGTCCAGGACGATGAGGTCGAATAGGAGCAGCACGAGCTTCTGGTTGCCTCTGTCGTCGCAGTCGATGACGAGCTCGCCATCCATGAGCGTGTGGTTGCGCATACCGCCGAGACGCGCCGCTTCGGGATCATGAGGCATGTGGTGCGGGAAGACGATGCCTTCGACCTTGTAGTAGTCATTCTTGCGATCGATCAGAAACACTTCTTGTCTTCCCGTGGAGGCCGGAGTGACGATGAGGATGAGAACACGCTGGCCGTCCGACTTTTCGCACACCCAGTAGTCTTCGGACTGGAGGAGGTCGATCGAAGCCTTTTCAAACGAAACGGGTTGGGCACCGGGAAAGCGCATGTGGGGTACTTCGCAAAGGTCGCGCACATGCTGACGGAGAAACGCGAGCTGCTGTGGATCCTCGACCTTGCGTCCGGGTACCTTTGGCACGCTGGCAGTATGACCGAGAGGAGCCATGCTTGCTGATCGATCCGGCGCCTCGACGGGTCGACTCGGAAGGATCGGCTTCGGAGCGAGGGCGAGTGGCGGATGGCACCACTGCCGAATAGCGAGACCAACGATACGCTTCGAAGCTGCTCACAATGGTGAAGAGGAGGGGGAACGTGTGGTGGTAGACGGTATGAAGCAAAGTATAGCAAGCCCAACTGTCCGCGACACCTCGATACCAACTGCAACTCGAATTGGAGCAAAGCTCGGCCTTGAGTTGCGTCCGAGTTCCGAATTCTTTTCCGCAGGTTTGCTTCTCGTACGAGATGTCGCCGGACAGCTGCCGAGACCCTTGGCGCCGAAGGAGCCACGGCGGGCAGATGTTGCAGCTCACTTGGCTGTGAAGAGCGAGCGGCTGTCCCGATCAGTATGTGCTCGACACGACGCAGAGTCGAGCCAATCAGTGACAAGGCGATGGAGCGATACGGGCCGCCGGGAAGTGCTTGCAGTAGAAGGCCGGGAGGGGCGTGTCGGAGCTGGACCCCTTTGTGTCTCACGAAGGAGCCGCTTTCAAAATGGGATCGACAAGGCACGCTGCATAGAAGGCGTCTACAGAAGCAGACGAGACCGACCGAGCATGAGCAAAGTTTCGGGCGGCAAGCATCGACTGAGCCGGACCGGACCCAGCTCCGTAACGCTGTGTCTGCCAGCCGGAACAAAAGACGGCGTATCGCCTCATCAGGTCAACTCGGACGCTTTCTCCGCTTTGGCAGCTGGAGGTGGGTTTGTGGGCCAGCCTGGCTTGTGTGGGGGAAGGAGCTTAGAGCGGTGGTCGGCCAACATCGACGCTTCGCCACGCACTCGATTGACTGGGCAGCAGCTGTGAGCGCTGGGCTCGACTGTTTAGAAATCGAAATCCAGGGAAATCCCTCGACACAGCCGCGGCAGGGCAGAGGGCTCTACGGGCACAGCCCCTGATCTGGCCAGGCCTTCTGGTGCCGTGCTCAGAGAAGATGCTCCGAGCGTAATTTGGGCCGGCACGGCACAGCACAGCAACAGCACGGCCACTGCGCTGCACCGCAACTGCACAGCAGCACGGCACGAGCCCGATACGCCCACTCGCAGCCGAAACTCTCATCTGCCGAGTCTTGAAGCTGCTGCAGCCCGCTTGGAGATGCGTATGCACCCGCCACCCCGTATCCATCCTCACGACCTCCACCATCCTCTTCCAGGACTTTTGACGAACCGTCCATCGCACGTCACCCTCATCCTCACGCATCACCAACAATGTCGGCCAAGGATTACTACGGCGGTCAGGGCGGCGGTACGTATTGATTTTACCTCCAGGCACACATTGCTGCCACCCTCGAAGATCCGAGCACTGTCTGGGCGCACGACAGCGACACGAAACGATGTTATGGGATCCGAGGCCTGCCTCGCGCGGCCACGCCTTGCGACCATTGCGAGTGTCTGCATCATCGGACCCGCGTCTCGCCGGTCCAACTCGCATCGCTACTGGACCGCCAATGGCTCCTCGCGCTCTACTCATCATCACTCTGCGCTCGTATGCCGCCAGCGAATTCGAACAGTCCAACTGACCGCGACACACTGTCTCCTTGCTTCTTTGCTTTCGTCCCACAGGCTACCCCCAGCAGGGCTACGGCCAGCCCCAGCAGGGTTACGGTCAGCCCCAGCAGGGCTACTACCCGCCACCACCCCAGCAGGCCTACGGCGGCCAGCCTCAGCAGGGCTACTACCCGCAGCCCCAGCCCCAGCCCGTCTACGTCCAGCAGCCCCAGAAGAAGGGCGGCGGAGGTGGCCCCGGAGCCTGCTGCGCCTGCTGTGCCGGTATGCTTGCGTGCTGCTGTCTCGAGGACCTCTGTCTCGACTGCATGTTCTGAGCACCACGACGCCTCCTTGTCCGGCATGCCCAATCGACCCGCACGGCCGCTGCTCCAGTCCTCACTTCGACTTTCGTTGTTGGCCCTGCGTTCAATGGGATCCACCTCTTTTGCTACGACTCTTGTATATACTTCACATGCCTTTAATGCTTCTCATGATTCACCAACCTCATTTGTGCTTTCCTTTCCCACCCCATGACATCGTTCGATGAGCACTGCAACCGTCCCAACGACCTGCAAAGACGTGCGCACAAACATCTTGAAGCATTAGAGAACGGAAAGGGGAACTAGCGGCAGCGAATATTGCAACGTGTTAGACCGCGTGACGAGGCACATTTCCAAAAATTCGCACTCCACATTCGCAGGTCGATCACTGCGGGAACGCGTGGTGGACTTACGCACAGGCGCTTGGACAGTGTCACATCCGCAGCTGCCGCGTCTCGAAGCTCAGACCTTTGCGGAGGCCAACACTCGACACTACTTCCACCTCCATCATCGCTGCCGTGCTGTTCAGCTTAGGCACCTCTCCTCGATACTTGCCAAGTACCGCACAGCAGCCTCGGCCGACACGCAAAGCATCCGACTTCCCGCTTAGTGCTCAACACCACATCGTGCACAGCAACGCCTGCCGCTGCCGCCGCCATCATGAACTCGATACTCTCGCGCTTCGACCAGCCCACAACCTCGGCCTTTGCTGGCGCCAATGCAGCTTTCGGTGGCGATGTTGCGGCACAGGATCAGCTGATGGGTGCTCCGGGCCAATTTGATCTTCCCAACATGGACCCCGCCACCTTCCTCTCTCAGTACACCGATGTCGACTCGTCCAATCCCGCCGCCAAGATCAAGCTCGCGCACGGAACTACCACCCTCGCCTTCCGCTTCCAAGGCGGAATCATCGTCTGCGTCGACTCTCGCGCAACTGCCGGCTCCTACATCGCCTCCGGCACCGTCAAGAAGGTCATCGAGATCAACCCGTACCTGCTCGGCACCATGGCCGGTGGTGCTGCCGATTGCCAGTACTGGGAGACCTACCTCGGCATTCAATGCCGTCTACACGAGCTTCGCAACAAGGAGCGCATCTCGGTCGCTGCGGCCAGCAAGTACCTCAGCAATCTCGTCTACGGATACAAGGGCATGGGTCTCTCCATGGGCACCATGATCTGCGGCTGGGACAAGACCGGCCCCGCGCTCTTCTACGTCGACTCGGACGGCACACGCCTCAAAGGCGACGTCTTCAGCGTCGGCTCCGGCTCCACCTTTGCCTACGGTGTGCTCGACCAGGGCTACAAGTGGGATCTCACCGACGACGAGGCCCAGGAGCTTGGCCGTCGCTCCATCTACGCCGCCGCTCACCGAGACGCATACTCGGGCAACGTAAGTATCCATCCCGTTTGAGCTGAAATACGTGCGCGTGCTTGCATCCTTACCCATACTTACACCCCCCCCCCCCCCCCCCCCCCCCCCCCCCCCCCCCCCCCCCCCCCCCCCCCCCCCCCCCCCCCCCCCCCCCCCCCCCCCCCCCCTGACTTTGCTCCTCCCTGCACCGTGGATCGCGCTATCAGACCGTCAACCTCTACCACGTCCGCGAGAACGGCTGGGAGTTCATCGACAACTACGACGTTTCCAAACGTAAGTATCGAAGCGCGTGACGGTACATCACAAACTGTACAGAAACTGACCTTTTGTTGCAATCCCTGATCATTCCGATCTTGCAGTTCACTACGACGGGCCCGGAGACCATGTGCCCGGAGCACCTGGCGGAGGCTATGGTTGGGAGGTGCGAACCAAGGGTCTCAGCTCCAAACTCGAAGCTCAGCCGGGACAGAGCCACGGTGGCCAGGGCGGAAGGTTTGCCGACGAGCAGCCTCTCGCCGCACAGGTTCGACCCGAGCAGGCATGATCTCTTGCCCTGCGCGCATGCTCCGACCACATCCATGTACATTACTCACGCTTCCATGGCCATGCAAAGCCAACACTCTGCACCGACGGCTCTGGACGCACGAGCGCACCTACGGCAGCGCATCTACGGCTGCTCGTCCAAAATGAGTCTGAGGCCTGCTCTCGATGGCATTCAGACGATCTGGCGATATCGGCCCCGATCCAAGCCTGATGCACCGATCTGGCCTGGCCACTCGCTCGGAATAGCCGAGGGAAGGTGGCCGCGCGGAGAGAAGATTTGCGGAGGCTCGGCTGTCAACCCCGCATCGGAAATCTCTACGGCACTCCAAAAGCAGCATCATGCTGCGTCGTTGCCCCCGCACTCTTGTACGCCGTGCCGTCGCCGTGCCTCGTCGGCGCCGACGAGCGATGCATGTCCTACCTAGGCGAAGGCCGACGAATCCCAACCAACTTTCAATGAGCAACATGCCGTTGTAAAGCCGGCAACTCGCTCCTGTCTCGCGTCCTCTTCGGGGTTGCCCGGCCTCTGCGAACGTCGGTCACGCTCATTTCGGCTTTGGAAGACCTTCTTGTTGTGGTCAGTGACCGAGCTCCACTCCGAATGGGGGCTCTTCCATGCCGAAGACCCCGGCACTCGTACTCGCTTAACGATCTGCTCACCAACCTCCTCTCCTTGGCAGAGGAGACGGCGCGGGGGAGCAAAGACTCTCCTTGCTCCTGCATGGTGGTGGTGCTGCGCCGTCCTCATTGGGCATCGTCTGAGACACGCTCTCGGCGACAGGGGAATCTCGGGGCTCCGCATTGGCGACGCCACCTCTAACGAGCATGTATAAGAAGACCTGCACCTGCACCTTTTGTCCGGCTTGCCCTCTCCACGGAACCCTTCCACATCCTCCGCCACAATGAAGCTCAACCTGTTGACGCTCTTGCCACTAGCTGCCGCAGCCGTCCAGACGGTCAAGGCAGCTGCCACACCCCTGCGCCGCGATGACTGGCCTCACGGTCCCTTCTCCACCGAGGGCAACCAGATCAAGAACGCCAATGGCGAGCCCGTTATCCTCGTCGGAACCAACTGGCCGGGCTCAGGCGAGACCATGATCCCCGAAGGCATCGAGTTCCGCTCCATCGCCGACATTGTCAGCATGATGAAGTACGTCGGCTACAACTTTGTGCGCCACACCTACCCGATCCAGATGGTCGACCAGATCTACGAGAACAACGGCACCGACATCACCGTCCAGTCCGCACTGCTGTATGCCCTCGGCGAGGACAACGGCACCCGCATCATGGAGATGATCAACAAGAACAACCCGCAGATCACCAACTCGACCACGCGCTTCGAGGTGCTCTCCATGATCGCCGAGGAGGAGAAGAAGCAGGGTATGCTCATGCACCTCGACAACCACATCAGCCGAGCCATCTGGTGCTGCAGTCACGACGATGGCAACGCCTGGTTCGACGACGTCGATTTCAACGTCGAAGACTGGCATCGCGGCCACAGCTACATGGCAAACTGGGCCAAGAAGCACTCCAACATCGTGTCCGTGTCGTTGCGAAACGAGCTGCGCAAGTCGGCGCTCCGTCCGCTCGACTACAACTGGCAGACGTGGTGGGGCAACGTCTCGGCCGCTGCCGAGAACATCCACGCCACCAACCCTGACCTGCTGATCACCATCAGCGGCCTCGACTACGACATTGACCTATCGGCACTCACGACGCAGGCCAACCTCCTCGATGCCCCCTACGTCAACACCGACATGGACAAGATCGCCGACGCCGAGTCCATGCCACCTCAGTACGCCGACATCGCCAACACCAAGTTCGGCAAGGCCAACAAGGCGGTGCTCGAGCTGCACGCGTACAAGATGTCGACCTACTACCAGGACCATCTCGAGGACTGCGACGCCATTCAGACCGGTCTGTACCGCTTTGGCTTCAATGCGCTCGGCGAGTCGGCGCGTCCTGAGGCATGCAACAACTCGACCGACTTTTCCGACCCGTACAGCTGCCCCTCGGCCAAGATCACGCTGCCCACGCTGCTCACCGAGTTCGGCGATGCGCAGGACTCGAGCTTTGCCAACGTCACCATGCAGAAGTGCCTGCGCGACTTTACCACCAAGAACAAGATCGGCTGGGCACACTGGTCGCTCGCAGGAAGCTACCGCATCCGCCAGAACGTCGTATTCAACAACGATACCTGGGGCCTCACTACGCCGACTTGGAGCGGCTATCAGAGCCAGGACACCGTGGACAACTTCTTCCGTCCGTGGATTCAGGACATGGGCAAGACCAACCTCGAGCTTTGACATGCTTGCACGTAGTAGGAGCAATGGAAGTGCTGAGAAAGCATCGTTGCGTTTGGAGAAGTTTCATGCGTGTCGAGGAATGACTGTGCTGTTCACGAATCCGACGTCACGGACAAAATCTGTGGAAGGAGCGTCTCGACGGGGCCGACAAAGTGCCAGTCCACATCATCACGTTCGTCGTCCGATGGTTGTTCGATGTTAAAGACTGCGACCTGGCCGTGGTTCGAGTGCTTGACGATCTGTGCGAACCCAGCGGCAGGGTAGACGGTCGAGGAGGTGCCAAGCACGAGGATGAGGTCGCACCTGGAGATGAGCGATTGAATGCGATCGAGCTCGGGGATGGACTCGCCGAACCAGACTACGCCAGGTCGGAGCAGTCCGTTGCAGCCGGATTGGGAGCAGCGCGGCAAGTGGTCGGTCGGGATGACTCGATACTCGCCCGAGAGATCTTCTGCGCCACGCAGGGCTGGACACAGCGGATCGCGCAAGTCGATGCGCGACTCTCCGCAGGAAGTGCAGATCGTCTTGAAGAGGTTTCCGTGCATCTCAAGTATCGAGCCAGCTGATGTAGAGGGGGCGGACTGTTCCGTCGGCGCAGATTCTTGCAGCGCCCGACCCGACAGACCATCAACATTTTGGGTGACGAGATGGAAAGATTTAGCGTTGGGTAGAAGCTGATCTCGCAAGTGGCTCTGAATCAAGAGTTTGGCCAGCGTCGTGTGGGCAGCATTCGGCGACGCAGCGAGCACCACGGATCGGCGGTAGTGATAGAATTGCCAGACCTTGCTTGGATCTCGCTTGAAAGCCTCGCTGTGGACCGATGGACCGACGAACGGATGGGAAGGTGAGCTGAAAGCACGAGCGAGGAGCCGGTACTACCGCACAATACTCACGGCGTTGCCAGAGACAGTGCATCATGTGAGCGCCACAGACCTGATTACCACGCGGTACAGAAAGAAAGACATCAGCGAACAGAAAAGCGCGAGGTGCTCGACAAGGCTACCTACCTCCTGCGCCACGGAAGGTTGGGATGCCACTGGCAGCGCTCAAGCCTGCACCAGCGAGGGCGATCGGGTGTCGCGCTTGCCGCAGTGCCTGTCGGAAGGACTCTGCTGCAGCTCCCATGGCGTCGTCAGCAACGAGCATATACGCAGGGCGGCACTAGGCTCGTGGTGCGTGTGCCACCGAAGCTCACTTGGCACGCTTTGACAAAGTCCGGGAAGGCCTGTCAACGAGGCGTGGGCGGACGAAGCTTCGAGTCTATGCGGAATGCGTCAACTTTGAAACACCGCACATGTCGTGGAAGGCGGGCTGCCTGTCGTTGCTTCCAGCCGTTGCTGGGCTTCAGGGGGCGTGCGAGTCGGGGCGCTCGGACGTTGTTCGGAAAGCTTCTGCACGTCTTCTCGGGAATGCGTCCGCTCGAATTTGATTGTTCTGAGGAGTTGCAGACGAAAGCGAGCCAGAGCTGGTTGTGGTGTCGCGCAAACGGCTCGTGGTGCAGGTGGCTTGAGCGCAGGATTGTGCAACTTGGACCGAGAGCGCGCCTCAATTTTGACAGCTGGCCGTTTATGCAGGGTCGCGCGTGGGTGTCCAACCCAAGATGAAAGCCCCTCCTGCCACGCGGTGCTGCAAGCCAGTTTTTGCTGGTGCAGTGGACCCCAAGCACAAAGTGCTGCAACGGTATCCGCATTCACTCGCCACCATCTCGTTGCGCCCCGGTCGAGAGGCGGCACAACACGCCGAAGCAAGCAGTCGCCACCAACCAACTTTATGGTCGTATGCTGTCCCTCGTTGTCCAAGTCTGTCGCGTGGCATGCACGTCTCCCGCGAAGTGGCCACGGCTACCTCGGACGTACCCTGACCTCTGAGCCCTGTTTCCCTTTACCCAGTCAGGCTAGTACTTCGCCTCGTGCTGCGAAAAGGTACAGTCTGGATCTCCTTCTAGAAATCAAGGCTGACTCCCACGCCATCCTCTCCAGCAGGCGTCCATAGATCCGCCACCACGCCCCATCGCGCCACATTGTTCCTGCTTGTACTTTGCTGTACCTGCTCGGCCAAGCGTCGAAGGCATTCTATCAAGCGCTCTAGGCATGCATCACGGGTGGGCACATCACTCAGCTTGAAAGCCTCGATCTCGTTCCAGCTCTCGAACGCAGGAACGAGGCCCTATGGAGACTTTGAATCTCACCGTACAGACTGAGCAACTCCGTCTGCGGCATACACGTTGTCAGACCTCTTTCAGATGTGAATTGGATATAAGGGGCCAGCGGCGTGCCAGAGCCAGCTCAAATCTCACCTCCTCCTCACGCTCGCTCCTTGCACATCACTTCACTTTTCAACCTTTCTTCGCCTTAAAGCTTGATCACATTTCTTTCCCCGAGTCAAGTCATGGTGGCCAACAAACTCCTGTCCACGGTGCTACGATCGAGAGATGCGGCTGCAGAAGATCAGGGAGCTGCCGCTGCGGCTGCTGCTGCCATGGCTGCCTGGTCGGCTGGCATTGCCTATGCGATCAACTTTATCATTCTCTACGTCATCATGTCGATGCTCGTCGTCGTGGTTGTCGGTGTCATGGGCTGCGTGGCATCCCCGCGCATCCGCAAGTCGCCGACGTACATCATCCTCGCTATCTCTGCCGCACTCTGCATCTGTGCGCTCGGCGTCAATGTCTCGATGAACAAGGAGCTCGTCGTCAACCCTCAGAAGCCGTTCAACGCCCAAATCTACACCTCGATGATTGCCCTCTCTATGAGTAAGTGCCGAAAAGCTTTTCCACCAGAACTTTCGGCGGACACCCGCACTTTGCTCACACGCCAAACTCTCTGTATATGCTCCAAATATCGCCTTTGCTGCTGTAGCCATCCCCTTCCTCGTCGACTTTACACTCATTTTGAGAATCCTCGCCTTTTTCCCCGTCACCTCTGCGGCCGCCGCGGGACGAAGACAGTGGAAGCGATGGGCCGCCATCGCGTTCCCCGCCTTGATCAAGATCCCTCGCATTGTCCTCATCTGCCACTACATCCGATTCGTGCACGACTGCGCTCTCCGTGCATCCGACATGGCCACAGTCGTGACCATGGTCAACCAGAAGCAGTATGCGCTCATCGAGTGGACACTCATGCTCGCTGACGGCCTCTACTGCACCATCTTTTTCTGCGTCAAACTATACGAGCTCGGATGGGGCTGGGGCGAAGACAAGCATGTCTCGCGCAGCTTCCTCGAGACTCTTCGCAGGATCTTGATCAGCGCCTTTGCCTGCTTCGTCCTTCCATCGTTCCTGCTCATCACGCTCATTATCATGCAAGCTACTCTCTACCGACCCGAAATCGAAGGCTACGTCTTCGTCACGTTCATCCCGATGACTGTCATCTGCGCCGCCTCCGGTCAGTCCAAAGATCGCCATGGGTCCCGAGCATGGCGACATTTAACGACGGACAAAAGCTGATTTTTGGCTCCAATTTATTTTATGCTTTTTTTTCGCAATTTGTTGTTTAGCCACGTTGTGGCCTGCCATTCGGGCTGAGCAACACCGCCGAAAGATGCTCGTGGCCCCGATCCACACGCTGCGCAGCCAGGGCCCGCCGACCAAGTTCCTTACGCCCCAGCGCAGCTTCGACACCGATGACGAGAAAGACTTTGACAAGATGACGCCCGATGTCGAATTGGGCGAGCTGGAGCACACCGTGGTGACTCCCGTCAAGCGCAGCCAGGATCAGCTCAACGCCCGAGCTCGTACCATGACGGGTGATCGGATCGATGCTGGACGTGACACGGACTTGGGCGGAGCAACGACGCTGCAGCACCTCGGAAGGCCGCAAAACCCGCTCCGCCACGCTCCCGATGTGAGCGGAATCGCAGTGACCACGGTCACGGAAGAGAAATGGAGCGAGGCTTAAATTCGCCTTGGACACCCTCGATTCGCTGCTTACAATCTCTGTCTGCTAGTCTCACACCATGTTGCCTTTCTCTACTCGAAGGACTCTGAGAGCCTTCCTGTCCCTTGGCTTTACGGAAATTTGGATATGATTCGGCGCCCACGGCTTGTGTCTATTATTGCGTATCCGAACCGACAAGGCAGAATGTTTTGAGGATGATGCTATTCCTGGCTCGAGGCCTTCTGCTCGCAGCAGTCTTTCTAGAGAATGGTTCCCTCAACGATGAAGAAAGCGAACGAGTGCTTCTGGATGGGCTGCTGCGAGCCCTTGTCAGCCCACTCCTTGCCGCTGTACTTGGTGACCTGAGGCACCACCACGTTGGGCTGCTCGAAGGTGTTCTTCGCCAAGAGGTCGTCGCTGTAGACAAGATGAGATTCGACACTGTCGATTTGGAAGCCGTCGAAGCTGATTCGGCCGGTCCAGTCGGCGGTAGGGTGGCGGTTGAGCACGCTGAGGCGAATGCTGGCGCGCTTCGAGCCAGGCTGCTCGACAATCATGGCGACACAGTCGACGTAGGCTGGCTTGGAGATGTGCTGGATCCACTCGGGGTACGTCGGTCCCTCGCTAGAGTGTGGGAAGAGAGAAACACGCGGGGAAAGGATCAGGTCAGTACGTGTCCCGTACTCCACAGTCAGAAAGACAAAGAGACTTACTAGGCATCTGGGGTGAAGCCCAGGTTGAGCAGGCGGCCATTCTTCATGTACTGGGCAAAGAGTCGCAAGGGCCAGTATGTGGTCTGGAAGAGAAGGCCGTCGGGGCTGGTCATGAGCGGAGAGATGACGTTGACGCTTTGGGCGATGCATGCGATGCCGACGTCCTTGGACTTGCGCACGAGAATGTTGAGCCAGGCTACCACGCCGAGCATGTCAGTATAGTCGTAAGCCTGCTCGAGACCCTGGGAGCCGGGGGCCTTGACCTCGTCCCAGACGTTCCATTCGTCGTAGCAGATCTTGACGTCGCGTGCGGCGACCTTCTGGTCGCGGTTGTTCCAGTCGAGGAGCGATTGTGCCTTGTCGATCTTGGCCAGGTCGATGAGCGAGGCACAGATCTCGATGCCGCGCTCCGCTGCGGCGGGACCGAAGACGTTCTTTTCGAATTCAAAGCCCTGAACGGTGCTGTAGTGCTCGTGACCGAGCATCGAGTAGAGGTGGATGGAGTGGAAATCGACCACGCCGATGAGACCGTTGAGCACTTCGCGATCCCACTCGGAGTTGCCCTGGTTTCCGCACGAGACGAGCTTGATGGAAGGGTCGACGAGCTTCATGCCGTGCGCCCATCGCTTTGCCATCTTGGTGTAGTCGGTGGCGTTGAGGAAGCCGACCTGCCAAGGGCCGTGCATCTCGTTTCCGAGACCCCAGTACTTGACGTTGTGCGGCTCGTGGCGGCCAGTGTTCTTGCGGCGCAGGTTTGCCCAGTAGGTGTCACCGGTGCCGTTGCAGTATTCGAGCCAGGAGAGCGCCTCTTCGTAGGTGCCGGTGCCCATGTTGATGCAGAAGTAGGGTTCTACTTTGAGCCTGCGGCAGTAGTCGATGAACTCGTCTGTGCCAAAGTGGTTGGATTCGGTCGAGAGCCAGGCGAGCTCGATGCGCTTGGGGCGCTGGGAGATGGGGCCGATACCGTCCTGCCAGTGGTAGTTGCTGACGAAGTTGCCGCCTGGCCATCGGAGGATGGGCATCTGGAGTTCGCCATCGCTGGCAAGGATGTTGGCGACGTCCTTCCTCCATGCTAGGCGGCCTTTGGTGCGTTCGTCGCCGTTGTCTTGGACCTCGAGGATGGAGGCTGGGCTGGGTTTGGCGGGGTTGTCGACGATGCCGCCGTAGATTCCGCGGCCGAGATGCTCTACGAAGCCCGAGTAGAGCTTGTCAGTGACGAGTGGCTCGGAGCGCGGGTGCGTGAGGGAGTGCGGATGAATGCGAATGGGTTCGGCGGAGAGCTGAGCGGGATGTTGAAAAGAGTGCTTTTGGAGCTGCTTGGGCGCCTCATCGGCAGCTGCGTATGGGTTGACACCAGCCATGTTGGGAAGGTGTGTGTAGTGTCGAAGGTGTTGATGACGACGACGGGAGCGGGGATGGTGACGGGAAGAGCGAGAGGTGGACGACGAGCGGGTCCACTGGATTTTGAGGCAAGGTCGGATCACGAAGGGTGCGAAGCTTTGCAGTACAGATTGCCGAGGGGCGGAGTGTGGACCGTTGCGGAGATGTGCGACAGGACGTGCGAGCACGGACCGACCGGTTGTGTCCAAAAAACTCGAGCTTGCGGAGAGAGCGGAGAGAGGCTGGTGAAAGGTCGCGTTGGACTTGCACGAGCTTGTCGGCTCAACACAAAGCGAAAGTGTTGCGGTCGGTTGGAGGGAGAGAGTTAGCCGAGTGCGGAGTGAGAGAGGCAGAATTGACCGAGGGCGCGCGTCTCCTCTCGAATGAACCCCGACTTTTGAGCGAAGCGGGTGTGGAGATGTGTTCGGCAATCTCGAGATGTCCGGAGGGAAAAGGAGAGCTCACACTTGCATGCGTACGTGCAGTGCGTGGACGAGGGGCGCGCTCTTGCAGTCATTCACGCCAATCCAACTCGAGACGGAGGACTCTGAGCGGAACGGGACGAGCGCACGCACACCGGGAAAGCGAGTGCGGAGCGGATGTGCATGGACATCGCTCATTCGCTGTCTGGACCGAGCCCGACATTTCTGGCTTTCGCAGACACACAAATTCTCCTGAGCCGAGCGACCACATGTGTGCGGGTCGTGCGCTAGTCCTGGTCACACGTGTAGAAGGCACAGCATGTTCAGACACGCTGTGCGGAACAGTCCAGTACTACTTTGGAGGCGCGTTGCGAGTAAGCGTGCGGACGAGAGCAATGCACCATTACCAGGGTCTACGCCTCGCGCACACACACACAGAGATTGCCGAGCTCCGGAATTAGATCCACGAATTCGGTACAGGGCAGCTACTGTACTGCAAACCGCCTCCTTGCCTGATCGGGTCGTATCGTAGGCCATGCGAGAGGCCACACGAGGTCGTACGACTCATCAGCACGAGACCAACACCTTGAGCCGGAATAGCCGATGGGTGCAAGCGTGGCACAATAAGGCATGGCACGGCGATGGCGTTGGCGCTGGCGCTGCACCTCGCCTCGCAAATCCAACGGCTTTCCTGGGATGATTGCCGAGTCGGAGTGCCAAATTCCGCCCGCAAATCTCTGCGTGGCCAATTACAGTCGCGCCGCCCGCGAGCCTCTGCAACACGTCAAAAATTGGAACAGATTCCCGGTCCCGACTGACGGTACTCCTGTACGACCTTCCGCGGTCCAACGTAGGTTACCTTGCGCTCTCGTCAAAGACAGCCAAGTGAGCTGCCTCCGATCGTAGCATGCACCTGCTAGCAGAGCATGTCTCATGTCACCCTAAGTGTGAACGAAGTCCAGCATCAGTTTGTGGGGGAGGGGTTCTCGCTCACATCCCCACATGGGCTCGTCAGGCACGCGCAACACATGTTCATCCTTGCTCGCCGGAAATCTCGCTCTCGGAGCTTGAATTGCCTTCCGCTCTCGCACAAACACACCCGTCCTCCGCCTAAGCAAATTCCCCACTGCACCGACTCAGACCCGCAGTGTACAGTAGTCGCGCACCGCGAAACTCTCCGGCTATGGATGCTTCTTTCCCGCGCGCCATGCCCTACACCATGTCCGGAGCAACCGCAACGCCCTCCTCGCATTCGCCCACTCGGCCCATGTCTCGCTTGCAATCGCCTCATCTGGCATCGCTCCCAATCCACCCGCTCGTGCATCGTGCCTGAATCCTCATCCCGGCACCCCGTGTCTGCCGCGACTCACGCCTGTGCGACCCTCGACCCCGCTTCCCCACCATGCACACCTCTGCGGGCCCCCACTTTTGCTCATACTCAGCCTCGTCGCTTCCGCCGCAACATATAACCCCCCCCACCATCCATGAGCTCCCTCCATCTCTCCCCACCCATCTCCTCCATCGCATCCTACCCCGCATCGCCTCTGTGCGCCTCGTGACTCCTTTCCGCC